>NW_012104220.1:2785463-2786925 GCF_000951045.1 Mandrillus leucophaeus | reverse complement strand
AATTTTGTCAAAGGCCTTTTCTGCATCTATTGAGATGATCATGTGGTTTTTGTCTTTGGTTCTGTTTATATGCTGGATTACGTTTATTGATTTGCGTATGTCAACCAGCCTTGCATCCCAGGGATGAAGCCAACTTGATCATGGTGGATAAGCTTTTTGATGTGCTGCTGGGTTTGGTTTGCCACTATTTTACTGAGGATTTTTGCATCAATGTTCATCCAGGATATTGGTCCAAAATTCTCTTTTTTTGTTGTGTCTCTGCCAGGCTTTGGTATCAGAATGATGCTGGCCTCATAAAATGAGTTAGAGAGGATTCCCTCTTTTTCTATTGATTGCAATAGTTTTAGAAGGAATGGTACCAGCTCCTCTTTGTACATCTGGTAGAATTCGGCTGTGAATCCATCTGGTCCTGGACTTTTTTTGGTTGGTAGGCTATTAATTATTGCCTCAATATCAGAGCCTGTTATTGATCTATTCAGGGATTCACCTTCTTCCTGGTTTAGTCTTGGGAGGATGTATGAGTCCAGGAATTTATCCATTTCTTCTAGATTTTCTAGTTTATTTGCGTAGAGGTGTTTGTAGTATTATCTGACAGTAGTTTGTATTTATGTAGGATTGGTGATGATATCCCCTTTATCATTGTTTATTGTGTCTATTTGATTCTTCTCTCTTTTCTTCTTTATTAGTCTTGCTAGTGGTCTATCAATTTTGTTGAGCTTTTCAAAAAACCAGCTCCCAGATTCATTGATTTTTTGAAGGGTTTTTTGGTGTCTCTGTCTTCTTCAGTTCTGCTCTGACCTTGGTTATTTCTTGCCTTATCCTAGCTTTTGAATTTGTTTGCTCTTGCTTCTCTAGTTGTTTTAATTGTGATGTTAGGGTGTCAATTTTAGATCTTTCCTGCTTTCTCTTGGGGCATTTAGTGCTATAAATTTCCTTCTACACATTGCTTTAAATGTGTCCCGGAGATTCTGGTATGTTGTGTCTTCGTTCTCATTGGTTTCAAAGAACATCTTTATTTTGCCTTCATTCTGTTATTTGCCCAGTAGTCATTCAGGAGCAGATTGTTCAGTTTCCATGTAGTTGTGCAGTTTTGAGTGACTTTCTTAATCCTGAGTTCTAATTTGATTGCAGTGTGATCTGAGAGACTGTTTGTTGTGATTTCTCTTTTTTTAAGTTTGCTAAGGAGTGCTTTAATTCCAACTATCTGGTCAATTTTGGAATAAGTGTGAGGTAGTGCTGAGAAGAATGTATATTCTGTTGATTTGGGGCGGAGAGTTCTGTAGATGTCTATTAGGTCTGCTTAGTGCAGAGCTGAGTTCAAGTACTGGATATCCTTGTTAACCTTCTGTCTAATGTTCGTTGATCTGTCTAATGTTTACAGTGGGGTGTTAAAGTCTCCCATTATTATTGTGTGGGAGTCTAAGTCTCTTTGTAGGTCTCTAAGGACTTGCTTTATGAATCT
>NW_012104220.1:2769392-2784918 GCF_000951045.1 Mandrillus leucophaeus | reverse complement strand
ACCTTTCTCTCTGGCTGCCCTTAACATTTTTTCCTTCATTTCAACCTTGGTGAATCTGACAATTATGTGTTTTGGGGTTGCTCTTCTTGAGGAGTATCTTTGTGGTGTTCTCTGTACTTCCTGAATTTGAATGTTGGCTTGCCTTGCTAGATTGGGGAAGTTCTCCTGGATAATATCCTGAAGAGTGTTTTCCAGCTTGGTTCCATTCTCCCTGTCACTTTCAGGTACACCAGTCAAACGTGGATTTGGTCTTTTCACATAGTCCCATATTTCTTGGAGGTTTTGTTCATTTCTTTTTACTCCTTTTTCTCTAAACTTCTCTTCTTGCTTTATTTCATTGATTTGATCTTCAATCATTGATACCCTTTCTTCCACTTGATCAAATTGGCTATTGAAACTTGTGCATCTGTCATGCAGTTCTTGTGCCATAGTTTTCAGCTCCATCAGGTCATTTAAGGTCTTCTCTACACTGCTTATTGTAGTTAGCCATTCATCTAATCTTTTTTCAAGATTTTTAGCTTCCTTTCAATGGGTTCGAACATCCTCCTTTAGCTCAGAAGAGTTTGTTATTACTGACCTTCTGAAGCCTTCTTCTGTCAGCTCACCAAAGTCTTTCTCCGTCCAGCTTTGTTCTGTTGCTGGCAAGGAGCTGCAATCCTTTGGAGGAGAAGAGGCGCTCTGGTTTTGAGAATTTTCAGCTTTCCTGCTCTGGTTTCTCCCCATCTTTGTGGTTTTATCTACTTTTGGTGTTTGATGTTGGTGACCTACAGATCAGGTTTTGGTGTGGATGTCCTTTTTGTTGATGTTGATGCTATTCCTTTCTGTTTGTTAGTTTTTCTTCTAACAGTCAGGTCCCTCAGTTGCAGGTCTGTTGGAGTTTGCTGGAGGTCCACCGCAGACCCTGTTTTCCTGGGTATCACCAGGAGATGCTGCAGAACAGCAAATATTGCTGCCTGATCCTTCCTCTGGAAGCTTCGTCCCAGAGGGGCACCCACCTGTATGAGGTGTCAGTCAGCCCCTACTGGGAGTTGGCTCCCAGTTAGGCTACATGGGGTCAGGGACCCACTTGAGGAGGCTGTCTGTCCATTCTCCAAGCTCAAACACTGTGCAGGGAGAACCACTGCTCTCTTCAGAGCTGTCAGACAGGGACGTTTAAGTCTGCAGAAGTTTCTACTGCCTTTTATTCAGTTATGCCCTGCCCCAGAGGTGGAGTCTACAGAGGCGGCAGGCCTGGCTGAGCTGCAGTGGATTCCGCCCAGTTTGAGCTTCCTGGGCTGCTTTGTTTACCTACTTAAGTCTCAGCAATGATGGATGCCCCTCCCCCTGCCAGGCTGCTGCCTCGCAGGTTGATCTCAGACTGCTGCAGTAGCAGTGAGCAAGGCTCGGTGGGCATGTGACCCACCAAGCCAGGTGCGGGATATAATCTCCTGGTGTGCCGTTTGCTAAGACCCTTGGAAAAGCTCAGTATTTGGGTGAAAGTGTCCGATTTCCCATGTACCATGTGTCACGGCTTCCCTTGGATAGGAAAAGGAAATCCCCTGATCCCTTGCACATCCTGGGTGAGGCGATGCGCTGCTCTGCTTTGGCTTGTCCACTGTCCAACCAGTCGCAGTGAGATGAACCTGGTACCTCAGTTGGAAATGCAGAAATCACCTGTCTTCTACGTTGATTACCCTGGGACCTAAAGATTGGAGCTGTTCCTATTCAGCAATCTTGGAAGAATGTGCATTTTTAACAGGGACTTAAGGGATTCGTGAGTTCAAAACCATGGAACTACATCAAATTACCTCAAAAATATCCCCAAATGTTTATAAACAAAGCCAAGGGCATGCACTCAGGCCTGGTGAAGTCCAGGAACTGTGCAAGAGGCCTCTGGCTCAGAGGGGCTGAAACAGATCTGTTTTGCCATTTCTTTAGATCTTCTTTGATATTTTTCATTAGCATTGTTTAGTTTTGGGAACATAAAGGATCTTGTTTATGTTTTGTTAAATTTATACCTTAAGTAGTTCATTTTTGTCGAGCAATTTATAAATAGTACAAGTATTTTTCATTTCTGTGTCCCTGTGTTTATTGCTAGTATATAAAAATACAGTTGATTTTTGTGTATTTATTTTGTATCCTGCAAACTTGCTGAACTCATTTATTTCTTGGAGTATTTCTGTTGATTACTTTTCACTTTCTATGTAATTTAAAAACAGAAATAGTTTTATTTATGTCTTCCTTATTTGAATGCTTTTAAATTTTCTTTCCTTGCCTTATTTCTTATTAACTTTCGCCACTATTTTGAGTAAGATTGGTGAGGGTGGGCATATTTGCCTTATTTCTGATCTTAGGAGAAAAGCCTCATGTTTTACCAAGTATAAGGTTAGCTGTAGGGTTTTTTTTTTTTTTTTTTTTTTTGGTAGATGCTCTTTATCATGCTAGGGAAATTATCTTCTAGTCTTATTTTTCTGTGTTTTTATGATGAATGGGTGCTGATTTTGTCAAATGTTTTTTCTGCATCGATTGATATGCATGTGGCTCTTCATTTTTAGCCTGTTAATGGGATGAATTACACTGATTGATTTTCAAAAACTGCATCAGCCTTGCAACCCTGGTATAAATCTCTCTTGGTCAGAGAGATAATTATATGCTGAATTCAACTGGTAATACTTTGTTAAGGATTTTTGTGTTTATATCATGAGCGATATTGATCTTTAGTTTTCTTTTTGCACTGTCTTCACCTGGTTTTGGTATTAAGACAATACTAACCTCCTAAAATGAATTGGGAAATATTCATGCCTCTTCTATTTTCTGGAAAAGATTGTATAGAATTGGTGTTAATTCTTTTTTTAAATGTTTGGTAAAGTTCTCCAGTGAAACCATCTGGATGTGGAGATTTCATTTTTAGGAGTTTTAAGATTACAAATTCAATTTCCTTCATAGTTACAAATCTGAATTATCTATTTCATATAAGCAATTTGTGGTAGTTTGTATTTTCTGAGGTATTGGTCCATTTCATCTAATTTGTCAAATTTACATATGTAGACTTGTTAATATGCACATAGACTTTTAAATAATTAGGGAATACTACTGCATCCAGAGTTGATTCCTTCTGGTGGGTTCTTGGTCTCTCTGACTTCAAGAATAAAGCCGCAGACCTTCATGGTGAGTGTTATAGCTCTTAAAGGTGGCATGGACACGAAGAGTGAGCAGCAACAAGATTTATTGTGAAGAGCAAAAGAACAAAGCTTCCCAGCATGGAAGGGGACCTGAGCAGGTTGCTGCTGCTGGCTAAGGTGGCCACCTTTTATTCCCTTATTTGTCCCTACCCACGTCCTGCTGATTGGTCCATTTTACAGAGTGCTGATTGGTCCATTTTACAGAGTGCCGACTAGTGCGTTTACAATCTTTTAGCTAGACACAGAGCACTGATTGATGTGTTTTTACAGAGTGCTGATTGGTGCATTTGCAATCCTTTAGCTAGACACAGAGCGCTGATTGGTGCATTTTTGCAGAGTGTTGATTGGTACATTTACAATCCTTTAGCTAGACTCAGAATGCTGATTGGTGCATTTACAGTCCTCTAGCTAGACAGAAAAGTTGTCCAAGTCCTCACTCAACCCAGGAAGTTCAGCTGGCTTCACCTCTCAATCCCCCCTCTAAACAGGACACTCCAACTGCTGTTGGGAATTGAGCGATGACTGCTCTAGCTACTTCCTGCTGGATAGGGGCAAAGAAAGGGCTCTGCAGTTGTAGTGTCCTCCAGAGGGGAATTTTTAGGCCAGTCAAAGGGACAGCAGGTCAGTACAGGGGTCCTCAGTATAAGTTGTTAGTTGAGCTCATTTGGGGTTCCATTTGTAAGACCATCTGTAGTTTGATGGTCTCGATCCTAGAGGAAACAAGTTTGACAAGGAGGTTAAAAATACAGGGCCCAAAGGCGAGTAATAGCAAGATGTCTGTCACGGGACCTAGAAAGGGGAGAAGCCACGTCGCCCAACTTCAGAGATTGGTATAAGAGTTTCAAAGGCGCTGTCTGATTTCAGAAGCCTTTTCCTGTAAATGCTGGGGGGCATCTCGTACTATCTCTGCCTGGTTAGTGTAAAAACAACATTCTTCCCCTAAGAAGGTACAGAGTCCTCATTTTTCAGCAATGAGGAGGCCTAGGCATTGGCAGTTTTGGAGAGTCTCTGCTGCCAAAGAGTCTATTTGGGATTGTAGGGTGAGGATAGATTTCGTTATTTCTTGCAAACTGTCTGAGAAATCCTTTGAGAGTGTGTGGTAGTAGGATACTGAAGTGGACAAACCTGCTATTCTGGTTCCTGTAGCAGTGGCCATTCCTAACCTATAAGTAGGGGTATTAGTTGTATGGCCCTGCACTGATGCACTAGAGCTTTGAGGGGCACTGATAGGGTCTGATTTCCTGGGGCAATATTAATGTTGGGACTTAGGAAGACTAAGGTGCAGGTGCCTGTCCAGTTGGTGGGGAGGCAGATATAGGTTGAAGTTCCACAACATAAGAAGACTATGCTTTGGCTGGGTAGACAGAAATTTACCCTGGCTTTTAAAGGAATAGGGTACACTGTTTTTTCTTTACTACTTCTATCTCTCTCTTTTTCTGTCTTTCCTTCTCTGTCTCTCTCTTTCTCTCTCTCTGACTTCCCCTCTGGCTCCATCATTGTCTCTTCCTCTTTCTCTCTCTTTCTTTCTATTTGTCTTTCTCTGCCTCTGCCAGCCACTTATTCTGTTGTTCTCCCCTCTCCTTCCCCTTTTGATGGCTTCAGCAGTGTAAGACTACCACCTCCTTGGGTTTTTGCACTGCACACAGTAACTCCATGGTGTCCTTGTGATATTTAATGGGGGTTCCCCCAGAGGTTAGGAATTGCCTTTCTTTCCATATTGCAACATGGGCATGTAGGAGTAGATAAGCATATCTGCTCTCTGTATACACATTTATTCTTTTTCCCTTTCCCAGTTCTAAGGCTTGGGTAAGTGCCACTAGTTCTGCTAACTGGGCACTGGTCCCTGGGGGAAGAGGCCTACTTTCAAGTACTGTTACATCACTAACTATGGCATAACCTGCCTTTCATATCTCATTCTCCACAAATGAACTTCCATCAGTATATAGGTTAAGGTCAGGATTAGCTAAGGGGACTTCTAAGAGAGCCTCTCAGGTGGCATAAGTCTGGACTAAAATTTGTTGGCAGTCATGCTTGACTAGTTCTCCATCCTCTGGGAGAAAAGTGGCAGGGTTGAGGGCCACACACGTGCATATTTGAAGCACTGGTCCATCAAGAAGTAGTGCCTGGTATCTGAGCAGGCAGTTGTCTGATAGCCATAAACTTCCTTTGGCACTTAGTATGCCATTTACATCATGAATAGTCCAGACAGTGAAATCCTTTCCTTGTATTATTTTGATAGCCTCTGATACTAATACAGCCACCACCACAACTACTCATAAACAGTGAGGCCAGCCTTTTGCTATTATATCAATTTCCTTACTTAGGTATGCCACTGGTTGTGGGGTTATCCCACAAGTCTGAGTAAGGACTCCAAGAGCTATTCCTGCTCTCTCTGTGATGTATAAAGAGAAGTTTTGTCCTGTGGGAAGGCTTAAGGCTAGAGCTTGTACTAGGGCCTGCTTTAAGGTTTTGAAGGCTGTTTCTGCCTCTGGTTCCCATTCTACTAGATGAGTACTTGCCCTCTGGGTCTCCTTGATTAGAGTATAGAGGGGCCTGGCTATCTCGCTGTATCCAGGGATTCATACTCGGCAAAAGCCGATGATTCCAAGGGATCCCTGCAACTGTTTTAATGTCTTAGGGCAAGGATAAACCAGTATAGGTCCCAGTGGGGATCCATACTGGGGACAGCTTGCTGACCGGTAGGGAATTCGCCCCTTTCTTTGACTGTCATTCTATCATTTACTTGACTAAGACACCAGGTATCTCCAAACTCTCTGGCTACAGCTAAATCTACATTCTTTTCATTAAAGGCCAGGGTTTGATCTAACAATAGCATGACATCTCTCCAAGTGAGATCGAAGGTTTGCCCTAGACCCTGTAGGACATCTGTATACCTATCAGGATCATCCGAAAACCTCCCCAGGTCTGCCTTGATCTGCCTTTAAAACAGAGAGGGAGAAGGGGACATGTAACCAGGTTGGGCCAAATTCCCCTCCCCCTATGGCTTGAAGGGGATATAACTGATAGCCTGGGGGTTTTTGTGGTCCTTTAGAGATTTCTTTGCTTGTTTCTTTCTGGGTGGGGGAGATTAGAGAAGGCTTATCAATAGTAGCAAGGGGAGCTATAGGGTGGCTAGGATATGGGGGTAAGCTGAGAGGTCCTCCTATGGGATGTAAATTGAAAGCTTTGCATAGTTATGGATTCTCCTTCAATGAAAAGAAAGCTTGGACATAAGGTATTTCACTCCATTTGCCTTCCCTCTTACAGAAAAGGTCAAGCTTCAGGATAGTATTGTAATTTATACTTCCCTCAGGTGGCCATTATTCCCCAGAATAGAGAGAATATCGGGGCAGGCTGTAGTGCAGAAAAAAAAAAGTTGCTTCTTTTTCAGGGTTTGGGGGTCAAATTTGTCCCAGTGGCTTAGGATGCATTTCAAGGGTGAGCCTGTTGATGCTTGAGTGTTTCCCATCTGAAAGAAAAAACCACCCACAGTTTTGGTTTATTTGTTTTCCCTCACCCCACCCAAGAAACTGCAATGGTCCCTGGACCCTGCTGTTCGGAATAGTTGTGCTCACCGACGCAGCAGCAGAAACTCCTCTTGCCCAAGAACCCACAACGGTCCTTAGACCCTGCTGAGGGGATAGTTGTGCTCACCGACTCAGCAGCAGAAACATTACTTTTCCTCTTAGACCCCAAAGAGGACTGAGGAAGGTCAGATTTAGTGACCCTTACCGACACATTCTCGAAAACCTGTTAGAGTCCTAAGTGTTCTCCTGTTAGTACTGAGACCTTACTCCCATCCCATAAAGACGTTATGCCCCAAAAATGAAGTGGAGGGCCACACCCTGACGGAGGGAAGGAATCTCCAGGGTTGGAAGAGTGACGCCTTTTGTCCTCACTTCTCCTCATATGAATAGGAAGGATATAATTTCTGAGCCTCCCCATATCCTACCTTCAGGAATAGCTTTTGTTAGGCCTGCTAGTCTGAGGAGGGATCCTAAAATTCCAGATAGAAACCCCCTCCCGACGGGGTTTTGGGCAAATATTATGTCTTTCTGACTGGTGAGCCTGGGTGCCTAATGAAGGGAGCAGATTCCTGAAGTTTATACTAGAAATCATTCTTATAGGAGAAACTAGAAAAGCACCAGAGACAGGGAGTGGTTTTCAGAAGTGGGACTAGCCTTGGAGAAGAGAGGCGAGAGGAAGTTTGTCTGACAGGCATTAGGACCCAGGAGGCAAGGGTCAGGATAGATAGGATAGATGGGCAAGTCTCACTCTGGTGACGTGACTTTGAGAGTTTCGCTCATGGCTACAGGGTCAACCAACTTTTTGTCGGGACCCCGGAGTTGAATGGCTTTCCTCTGTCGACGCTCAGTTCAGCCTAGAAGTACAGGAAAAGCAGAAGCTGGTTCCAGGCAAACCAACACTCCCAAGAGTCGAGAAAGCCCTTTCCCAGAAAGCCTGACACCCGTATCTTTAGTCCAGTGGCTGCACTAGTCACTTTTAACTGGCTGACAAGTGCCGGTGTTTAGCCCCCAAATTCTAGGGAAAAACAGGACAGAATAGCAAGCGAAAGAGGTCCGATGCTACTCACCACTTGGCAATAGTACCATTTGGGTCACCAAGATGTGTCCAGAGTTGGTTCCTTCTGGGTTCTTGGTCTCGCTGACTTCAAGAATGAAGCTGCGGACCTTTGCAGCGAGTGTTACAGCTCTTAAAGGTGGCATGGACCCAAAGAGCGAGCAGCAGCAAGATTTATTGTGAAGAGTGAAAGAACAAAGCTTCCACAGCATGGAAGGGGACCCAAGTGGGTTGCCGCTGCTGGCTGGGGTGGCCAGTTTTTATTCCTTTATTTGTCTCCACCCACATCATGCGGATTGGTCCATTTTACAGAGCACTGATTGGTCCATTTTACAGAGTGCTGATTGACCCATTTTATAGAGTGCTGATTGGTGCATTTACAATCCTTTAGCTAGACACACAGCGCTGATTGGTGTGTTTACAATCCACCAACTAGACAGAAAAGTTCTCCAAGTCCCCACTCCCCCCGGGAAGTCCAGCTGGCTTCACCTCTCACTACTTTTGATGTCTGTAGAATATGTAATGGATCTCCTGTTTCATTCTTAATATGGGTTGTAATTTGTGCCTTTTCTCATCAATCTTGCTAGAGAATTGCCTATTTTATTGATCTTCTTAAAGAAACAGTATTTTTGTTTCATTGATTTTTCTCTATTGCTTTGCTGTTTTCAATTTTATTGATTTCTGCCCTTATCTTTATTATTTCTTTTCTTCTGTTTGCTTCGGATTTATTTTCTATTTTCTTTCTAGGTTCTCAATGTAGAAGTTTAGACTATTGATTTGAGACTTTTCCCTTTTTCTAATATATGCATTTGATACATGTATTAGGAAAAACAAACTTTTTCTTCTGAGTACTTACTTACCTCTGTACTACAAATTTTGATATGTTGCACTCTCATTTTTATTCAGTTCAATGAATGTGTTTATTTATTTATGGTGTTAATGTTTCCACTGTAATACATTTGTCTGTTTCTCCATTCAGTTCTGTCAGTTTTTGTTTTCCATATTTTGTAGTTTTTATGTTTGTGCATGTGATTTATTCTTTGACTCATTAATTACACAGACATATGTTGTTTAGTTTCTAAGTGTTTGGAGATTTTCTTCTTAATTTTATGTTTTTTATTTCTAGCTTTACTCCATTGTTTTTGGAGAACATACTTTATGTGTTTTCAATTGTTTTTAATTTGTTTAGGTTTGTTTTATGGGTCAGGATATAGACTATCTCAGTAAATGTGCCTTGGATACTTGGAAAAAAGATATGTATTCTTCTGTTAAATGGAGTGTTAAAATGTCTATTAGTTCTGGCTGGTGGATGGTGTTGAATTCTATATCCTTGATGACTTTCTATTTGTTCTGTCAATTTGTTGAGAGAATGGTGTTCATGTCTCCACTCCAATAGATTTTTCTATCTCTCCTTTCGATTCTATCAGTTTTTGCTTCCTTTATTTTGTAGCTTTTATGTTTGTGCATGTGTCTGTTTTAGTGTACCGAATGTAAAGAGAAGTTTAGCTAAAATAAAGGCATGAACTTTGTTCTGTGGGTTGACCAGCCGACACTGTGTCAGGTACTGGGAAGGAAAGGCACTGCAAGTATAAAGGGCAAGCGCTTGCATCTCTGGGCAAATCGTCACTCACCGGACACCTCTCAGTCTGGCCGAAGTCCCTGAAATGCATCTCTTCTGGTAGAAGTCTCCAAGTTCTCCAGTGTCACTTACCATCATGACTACCTTGAAATGAAGTCAACTCCAATGTTCTTTATAAGGGCTATTAAAAATTGAGTTATTAAATGTGAATTGATTTACTTAACTCATAATTTAAAAAACAAAAACTAATTTAAAAATCTGTCATGTATTGTCATTATTAAATGTTATAGATAGCCTTTTCCATATTAACTAATATTTTCACCCACATTGAAAAAGGTGTAATCCTAAAGATGTGACCATTTTTGAAGGGTTAGCTTTACTTCCTTTTCATGATAACACAATAAATGGTTTCAATACAAACATGTATGTATTAATACCATGTGCTATCCTCATGACTTTTTTTGTTGTTTTTTGAGACAGTCTTGCTCTGTCACCCAGCCTGGAGTGCAGTGGCACAATATTGACTTACAGAAACCTCTGTCTTCCAGGTTCAAATGATTCTTGTGCCTCAGCCTCCCAGGTAGCTGGGATGATAGGCATGTGCCACCAAGCCCAGCTAATTTTGTAATTTTAGTAGATATGAGGTTTCACCATGTTGGCCAGGCTGGTCTCTAGCTCCTGGCCTCAAGTGATCCACCTGCCTCGCCATCCCAAAGTGCTAGGATTACACATGTGAGCCACCATGCCTGGCCTCCTCATGACTTTTTTGCTTTCTTATTTATATAATATTCTTCAGGAAATGAGTTTAAACTAGACAATATTTGTATTGAAGAAGAAAGTTCTGGATAGTGGAATTAAGGGCCTTTGCTTGTTACCACAGCATCAGGTGCCCAAGTCCAAACTAGGGACTTGCTGCTGCTTCGTTCCAAGAAGTCCTTGTCTTTTGATTTCATGTGTGAATGGAAAATAAATCTGGGGACCCCAAAATCACTAAGCCAAAGGGAAAAGTCAAGATGGGAACTGCTTCACACAAATCTGCTTCTCATTCAACGATAAAAGCTACATACCTCCCTCACAGTTTGCCCCCACTAGGAAATTCCTTGTGGACCCCAAGATCTTCACTCTAAAACAGTTCTGTCAAATTTCACCCTGATGATGTAGATTGATAGTTTATCTTCACAGGTAAGGTCAAAGGACAGAACTCAAGATCATCCCTCTACTCACCTGAGACAAATGCGTGTCTGATTGCTCCCTCTTGCCCTATGCTTATTTTATCTTATGTAAAAATGCAGCTTCACTGAGCTCGGTGAATGCATAAGTGACTATTCCTCTACTCCCTCACATGTGAAGACGTGATCAAAGACTCACAAGAATGTAACCGTTTGTCTCTTATCTACCCACACCTTTTAAAAACGTATTCCTCTTTCTGCAATATCTGCTCTTTCTCCTTTAAATATTGAAGCCCTCAAAATCATCTTTGGAGAAAGACACAGACCTGTCTACCAAGTGTGTGTCCTTAACCTTGGCAAAATAAACTTCTAAACTGATTGAGACCTGGCTGGGCGCAGTGGCTCACGCCTGTAATCCAAGCACTTTGCGAGGCCAAGGCAGGCAGATCACCCGAGGTCAGGAGTTTGAGACCAACCTGGCCAACATGGCGAAACCCTGTCTCTACTAAAAATATAAAAATTAGCCAGGCATGGTGGTGTGCACCTATAATCCCAGCTACTCAGGAGGCTGAGGCAGGGAGAATTGCTTGAACATGGGAGGCAGAGGTTTCAGTGAGCCGAGATCCTGCCATTGCATTCCAGCTTGGGCAACAGAGTCAGACTTCATCTCAAAAAAAAAAAAAAAAAATTGATTGAGACCTGTCTCAGATATTTTTTGGTTTGCACATGCCATTCAGGAGACCATATTTTTCAAAGCACTGGGCAGCTACTTTCTGCTAGGCTCAGAGGGAGACAGAGATAAAGGAGGCAGAGGTTTTGCTTTTCAGCAGTTGACAGTCCTAAAGCCTCAAAGTGCTACCATTTGAATACTAGTGGTTCTAGGCAAATTCTTAACTGCTCTTGTTGTCTTCACCCACTCCGACCTCAGCAGAAAGAATCACTGAGGAGATAAAAGAGTGAAAAGATGGATTGTGATTATATGATGTTGATGCATAATTCAGTGAAATATAAAGTAAGGAAACAGGGACTGTCTGTAGGCTGTGCTGCTTAAAAATAAATGACATGTTTCCCAGTCCTTCTAGTGCACTTAAAATGTCATTTGATTATAAAGTTCAATGTATAGACAGGTCTCAGGGAAAATATGTATTGAGTTTTCAAAACCCTTTTAATCCACTGTACCTGGTGGCTAATTTTGAGGAAGCAGAGTCTTGACAAGGTTGTTTCCAGCCAAGCAGTCTGTAGGGAGGTGGTTGGGCAGCTGCTTGCTTTACTTTTTAAGTAGGTGTTTTGCTTGGCATGTGGTCTCTCTTTGGGAAATGGCTGGTCCTGCAGGCCCTTACATAACCTTCCTCTCAGACAAGTCCTGCCCCACCCTTCACGCCATGGCTCTTGCAGCCCATTGTCTGTTTAAATCTTTGATGTCTCTTAAGATGCAGGGCCACAGCCTCCATGAAGAGCTCCTATCTCAATTCGACCTGCTGGGATTTCCTCATCCTTACAACATACAGGTTTAGTAATCTATACCTGTCACTTAAAAAATATAGGGATGGGCCAGGCACGGTGGCTCACGCCTGTAATCTCAGCATTTTTGGAGGCCAAGGCAGGCGGGTCATGAGGTCAGGAGTTCAAGACCAGCCTGGCCAACATGAAGAAACCCTGTCTCTAGTAAAAATACAAAAACTAACCGGGCGTGGTGGTAGGTGCCTGTAATCCCAACTACTTGGGAGGCTGAGGCAGGAGAATCGCTGGAACCCGGGAGTCGGAGATTCCAGTGAGCTGAGATTGCGCCATTGCACTCCAGCCTTAGCGACAGAGTGAGACTCCATCTCTCTCTCTCTCCCCCTATATATATATATGTATATATATGGAGAGCAGAGCATAATGGTTAAGACTTCAGGCTCCTTATGGAGGCCTCTAGATTCAAACTCACCACTTACTAGACCAGTTCTTTGGTATAGCTCAGCCTCAGTTCCTTCATCTGAAAATGATGACAGTCATCTCACAGGTTAAATTAATTCCTTTTTTTTTTCTTTTTTTTTGAGACCGAGTCTCGCACTGTTGCCCAGGCTGGAGTACAGTGGTGCGATCTCGGCTCACTTCGACTTCCGCCTCCTGGGTTCAAGCGATTCTCCTGCCTCAGCCTCCTGAGTAGCTGGGACTACAGGCACGTGCCACCCACGCCCAGCTAATTTTTGTATTTTTAGGAGAGACGGAGTTTCACCGTGTTGGCCAGGATGGTCTTGATCTCTTGACCTCGTGATCTGCCCCCTTTGGCCTCCCAAAGTGCTGGCATCAGAGGTGTGAGGCACTGTGCCTGGCCTAAGTTAATTCTTATAAAGATGTTTAGAACAACTCAAAGGTCCATCAATGGATAAATGATTAAAAAGTTGAATGCATATATGACATTTTGTTTACATATGTTTATATAATTTTGACATTTTATTTATCTCCTTATCCATTGATGAATTCCTTCTTTAAAAGGGAATTCCTTCCTAAAAAAGAATGAAATTTGGATTCGTGCTACAACGTGTATGAAACTTGAAGACACTATGCTATGTGAAATAAGCCAGACACAAAAGGACAAATATTGTGTGATTCTACTTACGTGATGAGTCTGGAATAGTCAAATACAAAGCAACAGAAAGCAGAATAGTGGTCAGGAGAGGTTCAGGGAAAGGGGACATTGGGAGTCATGGTTTAATGGGTACAGAGTTTCAGTGTGGGATGATCAAAAAAGTTCAGGAGATAAATAGTGGTCATGATTACAAAACGATGCGAATGTATTTAATTCTGCTGAAATGTACACTTAAACGATGATAAGTTATCTAGTATTTTTTACTACATCGAAAAATAGAGTTAAAAAAAGTGCTTCAAACAGTGTCTGATACATATTAAGTTCTCTGTATGAGTTACCTGTGGTATCTCTTACTTACTGATGTTGCTCTTTAACACTTGCATTTTCACTCGGCATTCAGTCTGATGTCATCTCTTTAATGTCGGGGCAAGGATCTCATCATAATTTGCCTTGTCCTTCGCTGACCTGACAGTGTACTTTGCATGTAGTTGGACTCTGTAAATCATTGACTGCTTAGAGCAAATTCCAAATGGCCTGTTTCATAACGATGTGACCCATGCTGTTACTCCAGTGGAGTTTATCTCGGTGTTTTCTCTGTGGGAGGCTGTTAGCATGGTGCCTCTGAGCTAGGATCTGAAGTCAAGCAGACCTGAGTTTAAATTCCAGTTTTGCCGTTTACTAGCTGTGTACCTTTGGAGAAGTCACTCAGTCTATCTTAGCTTCTATTCAGTTCTGACTAGGATCAATAATACCTATTTTCACATAGTTACTGTAATGATTAAAATGAAATAATTAAATAATTAAATTAAATAACACATGACTCATCCTAGAGGCTCAATAAAGGGTAGTTAATATAACCATTTTTTATCCTAAGCAACACTGCCACCTTAACTTCATCACTCAGAGAGACAGTTTCTGAAACCAGCCTTTCGCTTGTAGTGGATGCCAATCTCTGCACTACTGTGGATGTTTCTGCAACAAAAGGATAATGTCTTGAGACCCTAACTACTCGGGTGGATTGTGGGACTTAATGTGCTTCCTAGACCCAGCCGTGTCAGATGTACCAGGAAAATTCTAAGAGCCGTCGCAGAGGGAGAGAAGAAGCTTTCTTAACTCAGAGGGAGTTTCCACTCAACGCGGACAGCTACTCTTAGGTGTGAATGGCGGCTCAGAGCCTGCAGCGGGGGCAATGCTAAGTATAGTTAGAGCAAAAAGGCCGGGCCTTTCTCCAAAGTCCCTAAGAGATGGAGAGAAGAGGAATTACTGGCCTACCCAGCCCTAAAGCACACACATGAGGAGCAGATACATTGCTCAAAGGCTGAACCAGTTTTTTTAAAAAAACAATGTCTGTTGTGAATGACTTTGATAGCAGCCAGGAACAGGAAGTAGAGTGGCAGCTGCACAGATGAATCCCTGAGAACTGAGTTTTTCCTGTAGCAGGAACCAGATCTGGGCAGATTAAATCTTGCTGTCTCTGAAACATCTCAGGTAGACTTGTTCCAGAGTGAAGAATGGCGCATTCACTTAGCCGACGGAAGGGGCAAGTGGCCATCCCGAGAGGTGAGTGTTAGGGAACAAATGAGATTCTCTTGGAACTGGCATTCCAGGAAGTCTAGAAAGTGTCCTCAGCAAATAAAACACACTTGTGGCCTGGAAGGAGACCTTTGATTTCACAGCATGTGAGGCGACTCCAGAATACAAAGCAAAGAGAGAGAGAGAGCAAGGTGAGAAAAAAAAGAGGAAGAGCAAACGTGTCAAGAGAACACAATTGCTGTGGAGCAGTTAAGAAGAAAGAGGCCAGAGGACTGTACCCACGCTGTTGCACAAAGCACTTACCACCTGACCAGGAGCCACTGACACCCACTTCCTGCCACCTGTTGCCGTTTCTCTGGCTGTCATGCACCTGGTGGTACAGAAGTACTCTGCGTGTGTCAGCCATGGCCTCAAACACAGATGAGTTCCATTTTCCTGTCCACGGAAAATATGCATAGCTAATCTTCCAAAGAACTTTACATTTAAAAGCTCCTATGTCTAACTTATGAATCTGCGCTTAATCATTACCCATAGTTTGGGAACTGTCACCCTAACCCAACTTTAGATGTTTATCTGTGTCACTAAGGACTGCTTTCAATTCTCATAAATGGTGGGGAAATGCATACAGATATATGTCTATATATAGCAGGTTACCAAGTAGGATGTGCAGTGTGTAATCTTAACCATGAAAAAAATGCTCAAGAAAAAAAGACTAGAAAGTTAGTTTATAGAGGTTATATTTACTTCCTTCTTCATACCTGATACATACTATAGTTTCCAAATTTTTGGAAGTGAACAGATTACTTTTAGAATCTATTTCTCTCTCTCTCTTTCTTCCTTCCTTCCTTCCTTTCTTTCTTTCTTTCTTTCTTTCTTTCTTTCTTTCTTTCTTTCTTTCTTTCTTTCTTTCTTTCCTTCTTTCTTTCTT
>NW_012104220.1:2733828-2768532 GCF_000951045.1 Mandrillus leucophaeus | reverse complement strand
AAGGGTGTAAACCCGGGAGGCGGAGCTTGCAGTGAGCTGAGATCGCGCCACTGCACTCCAGCCTGGGCGACAGAGCGAGACTTTGTCTCAAAAAAAAAAAAAAGTACAAGTACATACATAACAATATCACAAGTCAATATATACAATAAATTTGGCAAAAGGCAGTCAAAATGCTATAGGATTAGTATAATAACTTTTTATACTTTCTGAATCCTTTGCAGTCAATATGAGAATTATAAATATAACAATTTGAACTTTCTAAGCAGTCAATTGAGTATTTGATGACTAAAAAGCTCCCTGGTCAGAAGGCTGAGGCAGGAAGATTGCTTGAACTGAAGAGGCGGAGGTTGCAGTGAGCTTAGATTGAGCCACTGCACTCCAGCCTGGGTGACAGAGTAAGACTCTATCTCAAAAGAAAATAATTATAAAATAAAATAAAAATTTACTGGGTCTATTAAGATTTTCAATGAGTAGCATTTCTTTTATTCTATTTAATTTTTAGAATTGTGTCTATGAGAGACTATGATGATTATTTTGAGCTGCTATAAGAAGTTTAACTGCTCCTTGATTTGTTAACATTTTCTTTTCAGTAGATGTGCTCACAGAAATTATTTAGCTTTGGTTCTGTATTTTGGAACATCTTTTCTATGTGAAGCTTTTCCTGCTAAATATGCTTGAACCTTTATTTCACAATTTATGGAAAGTCTGACACCTTCCCTAGTGTTATTGCCAAGTGCCTGGGTGTGTGTTCTGACTCTGCCATTTGCCACTCTGACACCTCGAGTGGGCCACTTCACTTTTCTGAGCCTGTATTTAACAACAGGACTTGAGTAGTTTGAAATAGTCCATAGCATCATTACTTACTGTTGGTTTGGTGGAAACTAGAAGCAGTGATGGTGCCTTAACTGTGGCATTTTTTTGTTTGTTTGTTTGTTTGTTTTTTATTTTCCCAACACTTTATTCTTTTTTTAAAAAATTTATTTATTATTATTATTATACTTTAAGTTCTAGGGTACATGTGCATAACGTGCAGGTTTGTTACACATGTATACTTGTGCCATGTTGGTGTGCTGCACCCATCAACTCGTCAGCACCCATCAACTCGTCATTTACATCAGGTATAACTCCCAATGCAATCCCTCCCCCCTCCCCCCTCCCCATGATAGGCCCCAGTGTGTGATGTTCCCCTTCCCGAGTCCAAGTGATCTCATTGTTCAGTTCCCACCTATGAGTGAGAACATGCGGTGTTTGGTTTTCTGTTCCTGTGATAGTTTGCTAAGAATGATGGTTTCCAGCTGCATCCATGTCCCTACAAAGGACATAAACTCATCCTTTTTTATGGCTGCATAGTATTCCATGGTGTATATGTGCCACATTTTCTTAATCCAGTCTGTCACTGATGGACATTTGGGTTGATTCCAAGTCTTTGCTATTGTGAATAGTGCCGCAATAAACATACGTGTGCATGTGTCTTTATAGCAGCATGATTTATAATCCTTTGGGTATATACCCAGTAATGGGTTTAGACCTAATACCATAAAAACCCTAGAAGAAAACCTAGGTAGTACCATTCAGGACATAGGCATGGGCAAAGACTTCATGTCTAAAACACCAAAAGCAACGGCAGCAAAAGCCAAAATTGACAAATGGGATCTCATTAAACTAAAGAGCTTCTGCACAGCAAAAGAAACTACCATCAGAGTGAACAGGCAACCTACAGAATGGGAGAAAATTTTTGCAATCTACTCATCAGACAAAGGGCTAATATCCAGAACCTACAAAGAACTCAAACAAATTTATAAGAAAAAAACAAACAACCCCATCAAAAAGTGGGCAAAGGATATGAACAGACATTTATCAAAAGAAGACATTCATACAGCCAACAAACACATGAAAAAATGCTCATCATCACTGGCCATCAGAGAAATGCAAATCAAAACCACAATGAGATACCATCTCACACCAGTTAGAATGGCGCTCATTAAAAAGTCAGGAAACAACAGGTGCTGGAGAGGATGTGGAGAAATAGGAACACTTTTACACTGTTGGTGGGATTGTAAACTAGTTCAACCATTATGGAAAACAGTATGGCGATTCCTCAAGGATCTAGAACTGGATGTACCATGTGGCACTTTTTTAAAAGACACTAACAGGTAACCATTATTTCTATAAGCTCTTGGAGCTCCCTGCTGCATCCCACATGCACCAGGCTACTGACAACCTTGCTCTCTCCTCTCTCCATGTTTCTCTGATTTTCCTCCTCATCCTTACCCCTTCCCTTCTTGATGGTCTGAAGAACTCCAAACTCTTCTATTATGAAGAACAATTCCATTTCTTGAACTCTTTCACAAACTCAATTTTGGGTGTACCTTAGTAAAACCAAACCCATTGTGGTACTTAACAGAAGAAAAAAATTCAAATATAGGATCAGGCATTCATAAAACATAGTTGTGTGAGGAAAATAGCAACTTTTATTCTGCATGGGTGAAAGATGTTAAGTAAACATTGTCAATGTTACGCAGTCTTCCGCTCTGAGTTCGACAAGGGTCTCTGAAGTTTTCTGATATTTGAATAACAGCAGCAGCATTATAATGTGATAGTGAATGATGGCCTCCCAGACTTTTATTCCTCCTGGGCAAATAATTTTTAAAGAATCTGATTCTTTGTACTAAATCTCTTCCTGCTTGAAATACCCAAGATGCTTTCTATTGTCCTGCCCTGAGCACTTACGATAAAAATGAGGGAGTGAAGGCTCAGGTAGGTTAAGTCTCTTGCTCAAGGGTCACATAATTTAGAAGGGGTAGGTCTGTTTGATATCAAAGCCCACACTGCTTTTCAACTCTGTATGTTTCTTATTTATGTTTTTCAGACATGGCTATACTTTTCAAGTAAAATTTACTTATAGTTACTAAGTACAAGTAAAATTATTTCATGGAAGCAAGGGACAGACACGAAATTTATTTACAAATGAAACATAATTCCCATGAAGGAATTCTTACCTATGAACACCTTTGAATTACAAGTGAAAGAAATTCAGTTAAACTAATGTCTACAAGAAGAGAAACTTATTGCCACCTACACACAGATATATTGCTGTATGACCGTGAAGGGTATATGTAGCTAGATAATGAATAATTGATGCAGGCCATTCTGGATTATCACTTTGTACCTTCCCTCCAATTTTTTCTGATGTCAGCTCTATTCTCTCAGACCAATTTCTTAAAGTTGTGGACAATATGCCACAAGTGGCTAAAAACCTACACGCTTACAATTCTGTAACTAGAAAGGAAGGCTATTTTTCCCAGTAGCTCCAAATAGAGAAAATCTGGAGAAGCCCCCTACTTGCCCCATCTTGTATCCCATGTTCATCCCTTGACCAACTACTGTGGCCAAGGAGATAAAGGTGTCTAAGAATATAGCAGTTCCCATTCAGATCACATGGCCATAGAAGATAGAATTCCCCCGAACAAGTGGAGTGACACAGACAATGACAATGAAGAATCATCTTAGCCTGAGTCTTCCAAAAGCCAGTCTTGCATTCACGTAGTTTATTTAAGAAGTATTCTAAGGAGGAGGAGTGAGAGTCTGGAGGAGTGAAATATGGAAGGAAAAACAAAAAACAATTTCATGATGCATTATTGATTCGGCAGCCATTATGGACAACTGTTGCTCAATCCTGCCAAGACCTTCTGAGGATCTAACTTATGAGATGCCTCTTAAAATTGCCCATCTGAGTGAAGAGAGAGAAAAGCATTTCTCCACTGGCTTCCAATCATATTGGGCAGGCTTTGCACCATTAGTGTAACTACTTTGCATTTCCATTTGGCTCGTGGTGGCAAGTGGCTTCCTACCGGTATCACACACTTCATTATTAAAGAATCTCCAGGGCAGGAAGCAACAGTTATAGAATGTGGTAGGCTCAGGTAAAATACTATCAGATTATTTTTGTGCAAAACTATTTGAAGCCTCTCCAAAACTGGTTACTGCAGTGATGCCTAAGAGGGCTGGAGAGGATATAAAGTCATGCATTGTTGGGAACAGGCCCCCACATCTGGCCATAAACTGGCACCCAAACTAGCCATAAACAAAATCTCTGCAGCTCTGTGACATGTTCATGATGGCCATGATGCCCACGCTGAAGGTTGTGGGTATACCGGAGTGAGGGCAAGGAACACCTGGCCCACCCAGGGCAGAAAACCACTTAAAGGTGTTCCTGAACCACAAACAATAGCATGAGTGATCGGTGCCTTAAGGATATGTTCCTGCTGCAGATAACTAGCCAGACCCATTCCTTTGTTTCAGCCCATCCCTTTGTTTCCCATAAAGAATACTTTTAGTTAATTTGTAATCTATAGAAACAATGTTTATCACTGGCTTGCTGTCAATAAATATGTGGGTAAATCTCTGTTTGGGTCTCTCAGCTCTGAAGGCTGTGAGTCCCCTGATTTGCCACTCCACACACTGTAATTCTGTGTGTGTCTTTAATTCTTCTAGCACCGCTTGGTTATGGTCTCCCTGACTGAGCTGGTCTCAGCAATGCATAAAAAGTGTTCTAATAAATTCCACTCCCTTCACTGCTATAGTCCTTATGGCTGCATCTAGTCTGGAGGCCATCCCTGATATCATCTTCCTCCTGGACCAGCCATTTTAGATTTCATGCATATGTCTTTCTAAAGCTGCTAGAATATTTGCTACTTCCTGTGCATCAGGTCCAATTAGCATGATATTATTAATATGATAGATCACAGTTATAGTCTGTAGAATGTCAAGATAGCCAAGATCTCTGCAGACTATATTGTGACAGAGAACAAGAGTGTTAATGAAAACCTGAGGTAAAATGGCGAATATGTACTGCCATTCTTTCTATGTATAAATGAACTTCTTTGGTCCTTACTGATGGAAATTAAGAAAGAACAAACTCACCAGATCAATAGCTGCATACTAAGTGCCAAAAGCAGTCTTGTTCTCTTCTAGAAGACACCATATCTGATGTGGCAGACCTGATTTAAGCCACCATTTGGTTAAATTCACCCTCATTACCATGATCCATAGAGTTCCTGTAGGGGTCACATGGGTAATTGGTTGAGAATATAATGTATATCAATGCTCCTGCACTTTTTAAATTTTTATTTATTTATTTATTTATTTATTTATTTATTTTGTGAGATAGACTCTCGCTCTGTCACTCAGGCTGGAGTACAGTGGCATGAGCTGGGCTCACTGCAACCTCCACCCCTGGGTTCAAGCAATTCTCCTGCCTCAGCCTCTTGAGTATCTGGGATTATAGGCGCACCCTGCCACGTCCAGCTAATTTTTGTATTTTTAGTAGAGACAGAGTTTCACCATGTTGGACAGGCTGGTCTTGAACTCCTGGCCTCAGGTGATCCACTCAGCCCGGCATCCCAAAGTGCTGGGATTACAGGCATGAGCCATGACACCCAGCCCACTCCTGCACTTTTAAAGTGTTGAATGGTGTTGCTAATCTCTGCAAGTCCTCCCATATGTATGATAACTTAGACATATTAACTTGGCTCAGGAGAAAGACAGTTGCAAGTGTCTTACCATGATGGCTCTTACTCTGTAGGTTGGAGAAAAATATGAAGGTTCTGCCAGTTAGTAATTATCCATACCCCAACAGCATATTCAGAAACCAGAGAAATAGCCAAGAGTTAGAGCTAACAGATCTACTGAACCCATTGTGAGAAACACTTTAGCTAAAGCTGCATTTATCACTTGGCTTCTCTATGCCCCCATTCTAACTGGAGGATAATAAAGGTATTTCAGGTCCCTTGATTCAGAATCAACACAGAGCCATGTTCCTTATATACAACAGTTCTTGAAAAGTCTGAGGATTTTCTTTTTGCAGGTTCACAGTGATGCTGATAAATAGTCTTAGGTCCTTTCAGGGAATGTTTATCATATATCCTTGCAGTAGTATCGCAAAATCCTTCCTAAGGGGACCCATCTCTTGTTCAATGAGTGGGCTCCAGGTCTGTGAAATAACTTATCTGGAAACTGGGTGAAGAACTCTGTTTTTCTGAAGTGAAAACTGGTAAACGTTTCTGTTCACCAGCTCTTGATGTATTCCTTCTATTATAGTAGGTTGGTGCAAAAGTGATTGCTGGTTTTGGCCATTATTTTTAATACAATCACTTTTGCACCAACTTAGTAAGAGTAAGTAATGTTCTGGCTGACTCTCTGTTGCCCTCATCAGAATGCTCTGACTTGTCAAGCATTGCTGCAGATTCTTCAGGGTCAAGGCATACTGAATCCTACCCTAGCCTTGTAGTAGCTGTCATAACAGCTAAGTCCACATCACTCTAACAGGGCTGTCGTTTGGCCTCTTTCATTCCAGGTCCTGTCATCCCTTTGATACTAGGAATCTCAATTCCACAGCAATATCTTCTCCTGTCAACCCCAGCCTATGTAAGACAGTTATCATAAAGCTTCTCAGATAATAAGTGTTCCTTGGCACTGCACTCCTCATTGCCTTCATGAAAGAGGTGTCCTCTGGGTCCTCCTAGGAAACATTGTCAAGTGCCAGCTTCTCTGATCACACATAATACATTCACTCTAATATTTTTACCTTCTTGAATCTTTGGACCCTTTCCTCAAAAAAAGTTACAGAGTTACATCCTGTGCAAACATCTGATTGGTTGCAGAAAGAGACCAATCAGAGGTTGAAGTCAAGTTACAAAGTTATAGTGCTATGCAAATGAACACTTGGCTCACAACCAGCCTGATTGGTTGTGGGAGGGGACCAATCAGAAGTACTTTCAATTTTTCATCTGCCACACAGAAAACGGTGGGGAAGGGAGGGGTTGCAAAGTGGCCTTTGGTCCTTTTATTACTTGAGCATGGGAAGTTGGGGTTTTTTCTTTAGATTTAGTTCTAGGAGGTCAGTGTGACTTGGCCTTAGGTTCTTTGCCTTCAGATCCTATTCTCCTGCCTCAGTGGTAATTAGTGCTATTTAACAACATTTCTGTTTCTCCTCTGAAGCATATAATAGAATTCTTCTTCTCCCTCTTAAACTCAACATGACTTTAACCAATAGGATGCATGTGGAAATGACATGTTTTCATTCCCATGGAAGCCTTTAAAAGCTAGTGCACTGTCTGCCATGGATTTCCCTTCTGCCACAGTGACCTGAAAAGCTGTAGATGAAGCTCCATCAGCCTGAGTCCTTGTGTGAGGATCATGCAGAATGGTGCCCACAGTAGGTCAACAGAAAACATATGACATGAGCAAGAAATTATGTGTGTTGTGTTAGATCGGTGAGATTTTGAAGTTGTTTATTACTGCAGCACAGCCCTAGTCTATCCTGTTAGACATTTTGCTTTACTTTTTGAAGCATTCTATCCATCTTACCTTAAAATGAGTGCTTGTGATAAGGGGAATCTGATGTTGACATCTGCCATCCCATTGGTCACCAGAGGGCATGTGATTGTACCTTCCCTCTGTTCCTGTTCCATAAATACATCTTTCCCAGTGATGAGAGTTCAATGGAAGAGGGTAGTTCTCTCAGAAGAGGACCATTTTTTAAATCAAAGTGATGAAAACAACTGTGCCTTCTCCTAAAATCTGAAAACAGAGAAAATATGGGTCTTTATAGAGAGATTTATGACCTTTTTTTAAAGAAAAGAGTCTGTCTAAAAAAGTCTTATTGTAGGCTGGGCATGGTGGCTCATGCCTGTAATCCCAACACTTTGGGAGGCTGAGGTGGGCAGATCATGGGGTCAAGAGATGGAGACTATCCTGGTTAACATGGTAAAACCCCGTCTCTACTCAAAATATAAAAATTAGCTGGTTGTGGTGGTACGCATCTGTAATCCCAGCTACTTGGGAGGCTGAGGCAGGAGAATCATTTGAACCCGGGAGGCAGAGATTGCAGTGAGCCAAGATCGCACTACTGTACTCCAGCCTGGCGACAGAGCGAGACTCCATCTAAAACAAAACAAAACAAAACAAAAACAAAAACAACAACAACAAAAAAAAAAAACAAAAGAAAGAAACAAAAGTCTTACTGTAGATGGTTGTAAGTCCTCGACTAAAGAACTCAAAGAATAGCATGCTTAGCACAATCTCTGACACATAATATATATTCAGTACATACTTATTCAGAAAGAGAAAGAGTAAAGTGGAAGAGAAAGAGGAGGAGAAACGGGGAAAGACAGAGAGAGGGAGAAGGAGGAAGATCCAAAAGAGATTGAAAGAAGACTGTGGGCTGGGCATGGTAGCTCACCCCTGTAATCCCAGCACTTTGGGAGGCTGAGGCAAGTGAATCACCTGAAGTCAGAAGTTCAAGACCAGCATGAACTTGGTGAACATGGTGAAACCCTGTCTCTACTAAAAATACAAAAATTAGCTAGGTGTGGTGGTGCATGCCTGTAATCTCAGCTACCTGGGAGGCTGAGGCAGAAGAATCACTTGAACCTGAGAATCACTTGAACCTGCTGAGAGGTGGAGGTTGCAGTGAGCTGAGATCACGCCACTGCACTCCAGCCCGGGCAACAGAGTGAGACTCCATCTCAAAAAAAGAAAGAGCAGAGAAGAAAGAAAGAAGATTGCAATTGAAGACACACACACACACAAAATCAAATTCAGTTGAATATATATATTCAGTAAGAATAGTTTAAGTTTCAGAAAGAAGGGTATATCCAGGTTGGCATTATTTTAATCAACCAGGAGACCTATTACAGCATTTATATCTGACAGAGATCTTTCCAATACAATTGATCCTATAAAGTTATAAGGCCAATGTGGCAGGGAAATTAGCCCTGCAGCCTGAACCTGATGCAGAGCCTTTTCTTGCTCTGGACACCACTCAAAACTGAATGACTTGTGTGTCACTTGCTTACAGGGTCACAGAAGGATGCTCAAATATGGTGTAGGTGGCCTCTGAAATGCAAAGAGTTTTCTTTGTGGTGGAAGATGCCAGGTATAACAACTTGTTTTTAACTTTTGGAGCAGTTATTTTAATATGCCTCTACCACTGGACCCACAGAAACTTCACTGGTGTTTCAGACCTTTAAACTCTGTCAGAATTTTTCATCTATTCTTTAGCATACATGTAATTGACAAGGGCAACTTAGAGTTCTTGTTTCTTACTGCTCACCAGGCACAATTAGCATAATGTCACCAATGTAATGGACCGGTATGATAATCTGTGAGACAGTAATATTATCATCCTCTGGATTCTATTATGACAGAATAGATAGTTGACACAGCCTTGAAATAAAACAATGATGGTGTGCCTTGTAAAAGTAAACTGTTTCTGATTACCTTTGCTAACAGAAATGGAGAAAAAGCATTTTCCATGTCAGTATCTGCACACCAGGTGCCAGACTGCAAATGACATCATCACCTACTTAAGCTTGAAAAAATCCACATTCATATTCCAAGGCCAGTTTGGCTTTTGCCACCAGCCCAATGGACAAGTTAAATGGGAAAATGTAGCCATTGGCAGATTTTTATTAAGGAGGAGTCTGGTTCCCTCAGAGAGCAGAGAAGAAAATGCTTGTGCTGACAAGGAATGTTCAGGGGACATGAGGATTCAAAGTTCTCAGCCCCACCTCTTTTGCTCAAATGTCTCCACCATGTGTCTTAGGTTCCTACTCCTTTCCTATCGATGTTGTAACTTAGTACAATAGACCTAAAGTGTTGTGCATTTTATCGACACTGCATTCCAGCCAAAATAGTTCCATTCGGAGAGTGTTAGACTGAAGATCAAAAGGACCCTTCAACTCTGCAGTGTTTCCAATCAGGCTCTGTGTTTAATTTTCAAGCATGTCTGTCTTGTATCTATAGGACCTAAGAGACTCTTTTAAAAATGCAGTAGACACTTTCTGATTTCCCACCAATGCCCTGTGTCTGGCATTCAGTGCCTTACATTTGTCCTTTTCTCTATATATGCTCTCCACTGTGATGAGACATCCCAGGCCATGCAATCTTTGTGCTTACTATTACCTAAGCCACTAAATGCCTTGGGTATCCCCCTGAACCTTGCTTTTCTTTGGCATTCCATTCCATAATCTGATTAATGTTTGTCTCAATATTCCCCCTAGCAAGAGGGTTATCCATATGTTCTGTTTCCTAGAGCCATCCTACTCCCTTTTTAATTGCTTTACAGTCAAGAGCCTGGCAGGAAAGAGAACCATGAAAGGAGGCAATTAATGAAAGTCCTGTTCACAGACATGTGACAAGATATATGAAAACTAGAAGAGATGGTGGAATTCCATGGGGCTAGCAACAGCAGGAGGCCATTACCATTTCTAAACTGGAAAAGTCAGGAGAGGGAGAGATTACTGAGACCAGTGAGAGCTGTAGTAGTGGAAGAGGACTTCCCAGCAGGAACCGTGGCCTTTGGCATAGGAATGCATAAATTATCACTAGTCGAGGAGACAATCAGGGGAATAAGTCCATCAGCTTTTTTCTGTCCTCCAATTTTCCAGTCTCTTACCAGTGCTTCCCATTGGCCGAACCCAACTGCAGACTTGGTTAATGCTATTGATAAAGGTCAGGATCCTGGGACACAGTGCAGAGGGCCAAAGAGATGGCAAATGGATCTGAAAGAGCAAATAAAAATAGTTGGTGCAAAAGTAATTGCTGTTTTTGCCATTAAAATTAATTCTGCAGGTGTATGTGGTTACCTGTAGTGATTCCATTTCCATTTCCTCTATGAGACTACAGTGTGAGTGTGTGTGTGTGTGTGTGCGCGTGTGTGTGTGAGAGAGAGACAAAGAGACACACAGACAGAGAGACAGAAAGAGAGAGAGACACACACACACAGACAGAGAGACAGAGAGACAGACAGAGAGAAACACTTTCATGTTTTTGTCTCCATGGCTATTTCTTTGTTTCCTCCAATCTTTAAACCTGGAAACCAGTCCTAGCAGCATTGAAAATGGATCTCAGGTTTTTGAAGCAAATGCTAAACTCTCTCACATTATTTCTGCCTATCCTTTCCTTCTTGGTTGTTGTGTCTGCTCAACTTTAGACTCTGTACTGTGGTTAAGAACTCAAACAATAGATTCCAATAGAACCCTAGATTCCAATCCTGTTTCCTCAATTACTAGCTGTGTGAGCTTGGGCAAGTTCCTTATTGTCTCTTAGCTTCAGTTTCCCCAGTTATTAAAGGGGATAAGAATAGTGTCTATCTCATAGGGCTATTGTGAGAACAAAGTGAGATACACCACTATAAACAGAAGCTGGGATTATCATTCATCTTTCCCCTTTCGCCTGTTGGACCTGACAACAAAATCTCACTTACTGAACTTTAACATTCATAATTCACTAGGACTCAGACTGCTGTTACTCTCAGGAGCTTCCAGCAAACACTTCATCCAACCTTATTTTCTAGGACCCCCTGCAGGGGTCACCAACAAGTCAGTGCCCACGCGGTGATATAGGAAGCTCCTCTTCATCTCCTTTCCTCTCATCTGCCTCTCGTTCCACAAACTGTTCCTAATGTGAATGGAAGTGTGTGTGTGCGTGTGTGTGTGTGTGTGTTTATAGAACAATTTTACATAAATTCTTCTTAATTTTATAGTCACATACATATAACATTAAACATTTCTACCTCTGAAAAATACCTGAAATCATATTGAGTTACTTTGTACTAATGTTAATGTTTTCCTTTGAGCCCATGGGCCTGGATGGGAATGAAATGGTTCCCTGGCCTGGAACCACATGATCTCTGGAGGTTCATTTAAAGATATGAAAAGCAAGCTAAATGGCAAAGTAATTAGTTCTAGTCTCATGTGATTTGCAGGCTATTTTCCCAGGTTTTGCTGATAGGCCTGTGATGTTGTATTTCAAGAAAAAAGTGTGTATTCATCTATATTTCTTTATATTTAATTTTTTCTTAAGGATTTGTCTACTTATGCTAGTTTCTTACCTGATTTCAGGACGCAAAAATAAAGCTCTTGGTTAGACACTTTTTTTTTTATTGTGGCACTGAAGACATTTTATCATAACCTTTTTATAAACTTGCTATTTTGAAACAATTTTAGCTATTAATATATAGACAAGTTGCAGATAGTACAGAAAATCCTTGTATACCTTTCATCCAGCTTCCCCTAATGTTACCATTGTATCTAAGTATGGCACGTTTATCAAACCCAAGAAATCAACATTGGTACAGCACTACTAACTAGCCACAGACTTCATTTCAATTTCCCCAGCTTTTCCACGTATGCTCTTTTTCTGCTCCAGGATCCAGTGGGATCCCACATTGCACTCAGCCACTGTGACTCCTCAGCCTCCTCCAATCTGTGATGGTTTCTCAGTCTTTCCTTGTTGTTCATGAACTTGACACTTTTGAAGAGTACTGGTCAGGTATTTTGTAGACTATCCCTTGATTTGAGTGTATCTGATGTTTCTTGATGATTAGACTAGAGTTATGGACTTTTGTGGGGAATGCCATGGAGATGAAGTACTGGTCTCATTGCATCATATCAAGGACACATGATATCAACATGTGCTCATCAATTTATTCCTGGTGTTTTTAACCTTGATCACTTGGCTAAGGTGGTGCATGCCAGGTTTCTCTACTATAAAATTACTATTTTTTCCTTCCATATTCTATTCATTAGAAACAAGTTACTAACTTCAATTAACACTCAAGGGCTCGGTAAATAAATTACACTGCCTGGAGGGAGGAATATCAAAGAATTTTTGGACATTAAAATTACCACAGCATTTGATATATATTTTGGGGAAGATACTTTGAGGCTATGCTACTATTCTGTTTCTCTTTAAAATTTCGCCCAGTAATTTTAGCATTCATCCCTGAGTCTTAACCACAATAATTATTACTGAAATGTTCAAAATTTTTTTTTATTATTGCACTCATTCCATCTACATTTATTCTTTGGAATGCTGGAATTTTTCTGTGAGAAAGAGTTTTTTTCTTTGCCCCATTTATTTATTCAATCATAATTTTTTATCAGTGTAGACTAGTGAATTTTTATTTTATTCTTTGGGTTATAATCCAATACTATCATTACTAAGTTTGTTTCAAAATTGTTCCAGGTATGGTAAATGAAAGTTCTTTTTATTTCTACATCATCTATCAATCAATCAACATGAGTTCCTACTGCTATCTTTGACCTTATTCTAGCACCACAGGGTTCATTCTAGCCATTCTTCTGCTGATTTGTAACTTCTTTTTTCTGACAGTGGGAAACATGACTTCCATTATCTACAATTTATTTACTTCTGTGTTCAACCCTACTATACCTATAAAATAATATCAGAATCATGAACCTGTGATTCTGAACCAGAATCAGAATTGCTAACCTGTATTCTTGTCTGAAACATAAGGAGAATACACTGATTTTATTCAGTTCTTTTTGACTATAGTCTAACAGTTTTCAGTAAAAACACTGTTCTCCAAAATTACTTAGGTCAGCTCCACCCCCACCCCATGCGGTTGTGGTATACAGTTACATTTATTTGTCATAGTCCGCATTCCATCTTGGGATTCCTGGTAGCCTGATATATTTTTTAAAACTTAGATATAGGCCGGGCGCAGTGGCTCACACATGTAATCCCATCCCTTTGGGAGGCCGAGGAGGTCAAATCATGAGGTCAGGAGTTGGAGACCAGCCTGGCCAATATGGTAAAACCCTGTCTCTACTAAAAATGCAAAAAAATTAGCTGGGCGTAGTGGCGGGCACCTGTTATTCCAGCTCCTCAGGAGGCTGAGGCAGGAGAATTGCTTGAACCCGGGAGGCCAAGGTTGCAGTGAGCCGAGATCGCGCCACTGCACTCCAGCCTGGCGACAGAGTGACAGAGTGAGACTCTGTCTCAAAAAAAAAAAAAAAAAAAAAATCCTGGATATAGTAAATTTCACTCGTTGGTAGTATGTAGTTGTACTTATATGTAGTAGCACGCAGTTCGGTAGGTTTTACAAAATGCGCAAAGTCATGTGCTCACCACCATGGTATCATGCAGAAGAGTACCATCACCCTAAAACTCCCTTCTATAGCCCCTTGGAGTGAATTCCTTCACCCTGCCCAACACCTTACAATAACATTTTCAAACCAGAAAGGAGATTAGCAGTCAACTTGTTCAAAAGTGTTATATTTTATAACTCTTTAGAATTTTTTAAATGTATAAAAGTAATGCACCCACATTTTTGGTTAACGGTAGAGAACTGTGTAATCTGAAAAACGACTCTCCCTCAGTGGTGTTTGCATGTGTGAGTATGTAAGGGCTTTGTCTACTATCTCCATTGTAAGTCCTTGTCCAGCCCAGTCTTGAACGTCTAAATTGGAAATCTCTCAGTAGCCAATGATTCCAATCCCCATTCCCAGAGGTAACCAGTATTGACCCTTTTATTTCACACATGAGGAAGTTGAGAGCCAAAGATTAAAATTACACAGTCATTTATGAGAAAGCTTGAGGTGGAACTCAGACTCATGACTCCAAGCCCATTGTTCTTTCTACTTCCTGGTGTTTTTGTTCAAGAGCGCGTGCTCAGATCAATCTGCAACCCAACTATGGCTCAGTGTGGCATGGATAATGTGTAAAAACAAAACAAAACAAAAAACAAACACATATCACTTTTGACCTCAGATGCTGCAGTGCTGAGTTAGAGGGGAAAGGCATTTGTATATCTGGGGGAGGACTCCACCCAGATAATACTTACTTTCCACGTTATGACATGGAGAGCTGTGAAATAAAACCTTCCCACTCTGGCTGCAGCAGTGATTTAGTAAGGATTTGTAGAGAAACTTGCAGACAGAAGGTCATAGCATCTGGAGGCTGAGGTGGTTGGATCACTTGAGCCCAGGAGTGGGAGTTTCCTGGGTGCCACTACACTCCAGCTTTGGCTACAGAGCAAGACCCTGTCTCAAGGATTTTCTTATGGAAGTTCTTGTTTTGCAAAGATTTCATCAGTTGTAAATAGACGCACAACATCCAGAACAATAAAAAAGTCACTGAGGCTGGGCGTGGTGGCTGATGCCTGTAACCACAGAACTTTGAGAGGACAAGGCGGGCAGATCACCTGAGGTCAGGAGTTCAAGACCAGCCTGGCCAACATAGTAGAAACCCCGTCTCTACTAAAAACGCAAAAATGAGTCCAATGTGGTGGCAGGTGCCTGCAACCTCAGCTACTCGGGAGGCTGAGGCAGGAGAATTGCTTGAATCCAGGAAGCGGAGGCTGTAGTGAGCCAAGATCACGCCACTGCACTCCAACCTAAGCAAGAGTGAGACTCTGTCTCAAAAAAAAAATAAAATAAAATAAAAGTCATCAGTAAAATATGTGTCTTTGAAATTGAACTTTGAGGAACTGAAGAGAATGAGAACCTCTGGAATTTGTATATTAGCTGTGGTGACAGGAAGCACCCTCCTCTCTAGACCAGTGTGGCACTCTGAGGCAAAAGAGAACAGGAGAACAAGAGTATCAGCCTGACATAAGAGGTGGAGCTGCCACAGGATTGGGGGATGACACCACCCTCGTGCCTCCCCGCTGAAGGATTCACCAGCACCTAGAGAAAGAGGAGCTGCAGCTCACTGTCAAACTATAGTGTGATGCTAGCTGAGAATCCTTGAAATACGGCACAGATATTTAAACTTACATTATTACCACTGTGCAGTTTCATGTTTCTGAGCTGCTATGATTTGAATGTCCCTTCCAAAACTCAGGTTGAAACTTAATTCCTAGTGTGGTAGTATTGAGAAGTAGAGCCTTTAAAGGTGATTGGATCGATCATGAGGGCACTGCTCTCTTGAATGATTAATCTGTTCATGGATTCAGGGATTAATGTGTTAATGGGTTATCAGGGGAGGGGAACTGGTGGCTTTATAAGAAGAGGAAGAGAGACCTGAGCTAGCACGTGAGTACGCTCAGTCCTCTTGCTATGTGATACCCTGTGCTACCTTGGGACTCTTCAGAGTCCCCACCAGCAAGAAAGCTCTCACTAGATGTCTTCCTTTGACTTTAGAATTCCCAGCCTCCAGAATGTAAGAAATAAATTATATTTCTTATAAATTACCCAGTTTCCGGTATACTGTTATAAGCAGCAGAAAACGGATTAAGGACATGAACTAATCATTTTATTGCTTGAGTAAAATGAATTATTTCATATACTGTTTAAGAGAGATACCCAAGCCTGGTTGAACCTGCTAGCATGTATAGTCGTAGCCCTGGTGCCCAGTGTGGGCAGACCAGGACAACATTCCCAATACGGAATGGTGCCCAAACATGCCCCAATCCTACAGGAATGTGCCACTCCTTATATATATGAAGCAAAATCTCCAATCAGCAAAATCTAGAAATCTTTCAAGTATAACAACATAGGCATCTTTCTGAGTTACATACTGGTTAGTTGTGTTTTGAAATTAACTGCAAATCCCACAGGGCATTCTTAACTATTGTAAAGGTTGCTTGAGAGACATTTGAGATAAATTATTTTCCTTCCATTTTTCAGATATCCTAGGTCTTCTTAAGATATTTTTTCTTTCATATTTTTAGATACTTCAGGTCCTTCTCAGGACGTAAGTTTACAAGTAAATGATCTTAACACTGGAACAAATTCCAACGATGTTTAAGTAGATGCAACTCTATCCATCAGAATTTATCTTTAAGATCTTTCTTTTTAAAAAATGATTAGCTTGTCTGCTCATTCATTCATTCATTCATTCCATTGGGGTTATGATTTACATGCTATAAAAGGCACAGGTCTTAAGTATTCAGTTAGATGAGTTTTGACATTTGTAAACACCCGTAAAACCACCACCCCAAAGAAAATATAAGGAATTTCCTTCCTGCCACCTTCTAGGGGATTTTACCCCACTCCCACATGCAACCACTTTCTTTTATCATACATTGATTCTGCCTATTCTTGCACTTTGTATTCATTGAATCAAGTAGTGTGTGTCTGCTTATCTGTCTTCTTTCACTCAGTTTTTGTAAGATTCATTCATGTTGCTGTACTTTTCAGCAACTCACTTACTTGCTGAGTAAGGTTTCATTGTCTGGATATACCACAACCTGTTTACCCATGCTTTTGTTGATGGATACTGACTGTGTTTCCAGTTTTAGGATGTTATGAATAAGGCTGTTATGGGTATTCTTTAATACGTCTTTAAATTTTCTATTTTTTAAAGAAATATTTATGTTTTGAAATAATTTCTAATTTATCAAAAGTTACAAAGCTTACAATGGTACAAACACTCATGTGCCCTTTATTCAGATTTGCCAATTATAAATATTTAACCTTTGCTTTATCATTTATGTGTGTGCTCTTTTTATATATGTGTGTGTTTTTCCTCAGGGCCATTTGAAGCCTCTTTAATCCTAAGAAGTTGAGTGTATATATCCTTAGAATATGAATGTTCTCTAATATAATCACAGTATAGTTAGCAATTTCAGCAAATGTAACATTGGTATAAAACTCTAACCTATCAATAGTATTCCAATTTTGTTGGTTATTGACCCAATAATGTCCTCAACAATGTCCTCTACTCCCTTCATGCTCGTTTAGGGAAAAATAAAACCCTGTTTAGGGTCTGCTATTACTTTTAATTGTCACTTCTTTAGCCTCCTTTAATCTGGAACATTTCCATTTCCTTTCTTTGCCTTTTATGACATTGATTTTTTTATGAATATAGTACTTCCTCCCTTTCTAAACAAAATGATCCTCACCTTAGGTTGTTGTGATGTTTCCTCGTGATGAGATTCATATTATGCATTCTAGGCTGGAATCTTGCATAGATGTCGAGAGTCATGAGATATCCATCTTTCCTACATTGGTGATGTTAATTTGCACTGACCAGTCAAGATTTTGTCCAATTTATTCATTGTAAAATGACCATGTTTTCTCTATTGTAACTAATAAGCAATTGTCTGTCAGCAGATCATTTAAGATTATGAAAATAACCTGTTCCTCATCAAAATTTCCTCCTAGCTTTATCACCCATTGATGAGTCGTGCCTGATTCAATTTCCACTATGATTGTCACAAAATAATAATTTTCCAACTTGCACTCCTTCCTTACCAGTTGGACCTTGCATTCCAAGAGACCTCTTTTCTCCACTATTATTTGTCTATTTGTTTATTGTAGATATGAACTCATTAATTTCTATTTCTTCAATGGCTTATAATTTGTTGCTGGACTTATTTTGGTGTACAAATTATCTCAGGTTTGGTCAGGAGGGAGCCCTTTCAAGATGACTCCTGTGTTCCTGTGACATGCCCTCATGATTTTTTAATCAACTTTTTTATTTTCTGATGTAACTGGATATTCGTCTTATACCTACCCTGCTGCATCCCTGGAATTAGCCATTTCTTTGAGGAACCCTGGTTCCTTTTAGTGGTAAGTGGTGTTAAAAGACCAAGATCTAGGTATGAGGTATGATCATTGTTACCAGACTTTCTTTGTTTCTTGGTCTTTTCAATGGACAGAACAGAGAAATAAGTAAATGTATATACACATGTATACAAATGTATACCTGTAAGTACATATACATGCATACTTATCATATATACACACATACACATACCACATACATATTTTACAAATTATACAATCACATCTGAGGTTTCCAGGTGCAATCGATCCCCCTCAGGGTTCTTTTAGGTCTTCTCCTACTCCATATTTTTTTTGTCCCTTCTTCTTCAGTGATAACTCTAGATCCCAACAACATCAATACATTTGCTCATTTGATCAATCCAAAATAAAATTCTAAAACAGTTTAAGAATTACTTTGCCCATAATACTTGGATAAACAAGTCTACTATAATGAGTTCAGGATTCATGTGTAATTCTTCCTTATCCACAACCTTGCACAAAACTGAGGATGTACAGTCAAATATTATGTCCATAAGCTACATGGATTCCTTCCTTATTTCCTCTCTTCCATCTTTGGCTCTCTTCTTTTCTTTTTTCTCTCCAGTGTGGCTATGGTATTAATTTGAAATAAAATCAGTTTCATTTGTTGTGGTTTGCTTTCAGTTTTTCATTTTTTTCTTCTTATTCTTATCCATTGAATTTAATTTCTGAATATGTAGAATGTAAACATGCTTCCAAGAGTCAAGCTTATGTAAAATGATAGTCTCAGAGAAATGTTACTCTTTTATGTCCCTTCCACTCTATTTCCTCAACCCCTTGTAGGTCACAAATTTCACTGTTACTTGATTTTTCATCTAGTGTTTCTTTTCACAAAGTTAAATAAATATATGTATATATCTTTATTTTCCCTTCTTTCATATGTTAAAGCTAGCATCCTTCATAAGCTCTTTTGCTTTTTTAAAAAAACTTAATTGTACCTCCTGGAAATTATTTCATTTCAGTTCCTAGAAATCTTTCCTATTATGAGGTGGAGGTTGCAATGAGCCGATATTGCACCACTGCACTGCAGCCTGGGTGACAGAGCAAGACCTGTCTCAAAAAAAAAAAAAAAGAAAAAAAAAAAAAAAGACAGAAAGAAAGAAAAAAACAAACAAAAAGAAAAGAAAAGAAACCTTCCCTATTATATTTTGTATAGCTGCATAGAACTCATTGTGTGTATATACCAAAGATTAATCAGTGTACTATACTTGAAGAGTTGGTTTGTGCTCAATGTTATGCTATTTCAAAATAGTCTTGTGCATGTTGCATTTTTGTAGTTTTGGGTGTGTATCTACTTCCTAGTATATGTAAATTCCAAAAGGTAGCACTCTAGGGTAATTGCCTGTACAGTTTTATATTTGAATCTATGTTGCCAAATTCCCCTCAATTGCTTTTCATTCCTACTAGCAATGCATGAGGGTATTTGTTTTCTCCATACCTTGCCACATAGTAACATTATCAAGCTTTTTTTTTTTTTTTTTTTTTTTGAGACAGAGTTTTGCTCTTGTCGCCCAGGCTGGAGTGCAATGGCCCAGTCTTGGCTCATTACAACCTCTGCCTCCTGGGTTGAAGCAATTCTCCTGCCTCATCCTCCAGAGCCGGGATTACAGGCATGCATGCCTGGCTAATTTTGTATTTTTAGTAGAGATGGGGTTTCTCCATGTTGGTCAGGCTGGTTTTGAACTCCCCACCGCAGGTGATCCTCCTGCCTCGGCCTCCCAAAGTGCTTGGATTATAGGTGTGAGCCACTGCGCGCAGCCATTATTAAGCTTTTGAATTTTTTTGCTAATGTTGTGGGTAGGAAACTGACTTTAGTATAGTTTCTTTTGCATTTCTTTATTAGGAGCGAAGTTGAACATCTTCCAACGTGTTTAAAGACCAGCTTTTGTATCTCTTTTTGTAAATTTTCTGTTGTTGTCACTTGCCTATTTTTCTGTAGGAGTTTTGATCTTTTTCCTTAAGTTTTATAAGTTCTTTATAAGTTAGAGATGCTGATTTTTAAATTTGCAGTGTAGGCTGCAAATGTTTTCTTCTAGTTTGTCATTTGCCTTTTGACTTTGCTTATGCTTTTTGGCACGCCAAAGTTTAGACATCTTTAATAATTATGTTTATCCATTTTTTCTTTTAGTGCATTTGAATTTTCAGTAATAGAAAAGCTTTTCTGATATCTAGGTTACAGAGGTATTTACCCATGCTTTCTTGTTGTAGTTGTGTAATTTTATTTTCCACATTTATATCTCTGATCCATGTGGAGTTTATTCCTGTGTATGGTCTGAGGAAGGAATTTAACTTTTTTTCTAATGGTTATGCAGCAATCTCAACACCATTTCTTTAAAAAAAAAAACAAATAAGCAATTATATTTGCCTGAGTGAGAAGGGATATTACCTTTATTATATAGTAAATTTTTATATGCACTTGACTTCATTTCTAGATTTTCCATTCTGTTGATCTGTCTATTCATGTACTAGTTCCACACTGTTTTAATGATAAAGTCTTTATAGTATTTTGTTTTGTTTTGTTTTTTACAGTCCGGTGGGTTTTTGTTGTGGTGGTTGTTGTTGTTTTACACTTACTGTGCCATGAATTCATAGGGAATAGGTTCCAGCAGCTCAGGTTCTTTTCCAGTTTTTCTCACAAAGTTTCTCCGGGTGGAACAGACTGGTGCTTCAGTTGAATCCAGATACCTTTCTCTTTGGCTTCCTTCTTTTTCTGATCATTTTTCTTCTTGCGTTTCAGCAAGCTATCTCAGCTCTTAGAGTACATAATGTGCTCAGTACGCACACTGATTCTCTTGATAAGAATCTTGCCCTTAACTTGTTGGTTTACAACAATGTCAACAACTTCCTGAGAACATCGTAGATTTCCGGTTATGGCATGGTAACCTTTGTGCCACATTCCTTTTTGAACAAATGCCCATTTCATTGATGTTTATGATATCACTTTTCTGATAGATTTGCATTTGCATGTGTGTAGCCAAAGGAGCAATGCTGTGTTTTCTAAAAAGCCTGAAGAACATGTATTGGGTGCCTCTCCTCTTTCCCTTTGTGTTCATCATCTTGGTGAATGACTGGAAGATGGTGATTCCAGGCAAAAGGTTATAGTATGTTTCACTATCCAGTGGGGCTATACTCTTCCTTTTCGGTTGCTCTTTGATGTTTATTTTCACCTATAAACTTTAGGATGAACTTGTCTGCCTTCATAAAACAAAAAACCAAAACAAAACAAAACCCTCATAGGATTTTTTCCCCCTAAAATTGCATTAAGCTTATAAATTAGCTTAGGGAGAACTGACATACTGATGATATTGAAACATCCTTTTGTTTTTGTTTTTGTTTTTGAGATGGAGTTTTGTTCTCATTGCCCAGGTTGGAGTGCAATGGCCTGATTTCAGCTCACTGAAACCTCCGCCTCTCAGGTTCAAGGGTTTCTCCTGCCTCAGCCTCCCGAGTAGCTGGAATCACACCACCACTCCCGGCTAATTTTGTATTTTTAGTAGAGACGGGGTTACTCCATGTTGGTCAGGCTGGTCTCGAACTCCTGACCTCAGGTGATCCGCCCGCCTCGGCCTCCCAAAGTACTGGGATTACCAAGTACACGGGGTGTCTTTCTATTTGCTCAAGTCTACTTTTCTGTGTTTCAGGAATGTTTTATAATTTTCTTCATATAGATTTTGAACATTTTTTGTAAGTTTATTTTATATTTTTATAAACATTTTATATTTTTGTTTCTATTATAAATGGGGCTTTCTCAACCATTATATCTTATAACTGGTTGTGATTTGTGTATGTGAATATTATCCAGCTCATCAGGAACACCAGGCTAGACTGAAAACTGAGGAACTCTGGATCCTGAGTTTGTTTTTGGTAGTCATTTTACAATCATTTCATTCCTGCTCCTGAAGCGACGATGGTCAACTAACTATAGCCTGTGGACCAAATCTGGCCTACCTTCTGTTTTTGTGTGGCCTGTAAGCTAAGAATGGCTTTTACATTTTTAAATGGTCAATAAAACAACAACAAACAAAAAAATAATATTTCATGACATATGAAAACTATTGGGAATTTGAATTTCAGAGTCCATAAATAAAGTGTTATTGGAAAACAGCAATGCCAATTCATTTACACTGTCATCTTTGGTTGTTTTCATGATACAATAGCAGAACCAAATAGTGGTGGCTGAGGTTCTCTGGCCCATGAAGCATGAAATATTTATTACTTGGCCCTTTGCAGAAAAAACTTATAGACCTTTTCCTGAAGGAACTCACTCTCTAAGAGATGCAGAAGTTAAGTAAATAAACCAGTACAATACAGAGCTGTCATTTCTATTATAGATGAGCAAAGAAGATTTTATTTTGACTTGAGGGTAGAGAAAGTTAGAGAAAACATAACAGAAAGCATTCACTGAGCCAAGTCTTGAAAGACAATATACACCAGGCTCAGAGTCAGAGATTAGGTTATTAGAATCAGAATGCAAGGCTGCTGCGGTGGCTCATGCCTGTCATTCCAGCACTTTGGGAGGCCAAGGTGGGGGGATCACTTGAGGTCAGGAGTTTGAGACCAGCTTGGCCAACATGGTGAAACCCCATCTCTACTTAAAAAATACAAAAAAAAAAAAAAAAAAAATTAGCTGGGCATAGTGGCAGGTGCCTGTAATCCCAGCTACTAGGGAGGCTGAGGCAGGAGAATTGCTTGAACTTGGGAGGCAGAGGTTGCAGTAAGCCAAGATTGCGCCACTGCACTCCAGCCTGGGTGACAGAGCAAGACTCCATCTCAGAAAACAAACAAACAAAAAAATCAGAATGCAAAGAATGGGCAGAGCCTGACATATGGAGACGATAAATTATCCATATGGCTGGATAAGCAGAAGAGCTAGGCTAGGACCACACCAAGAAAAGCATACTCTCATGCTAAGAAGTTTGGATTTTATTCGTAATGTGATGGAGAGTAGCTGAAGAATTTTAGATGAGAGACTGACATGATCATATTTGTGTATTATAAAAGGAGTTTTGATTGCAATGAAAGACAAGGATGGAGGAACTTAAGCCTGGAATCAGGCAGAGAACACAAGGTTTTCTCCTATGTTAAACTGCAACAAGACCCTGATAAAGTCGGCTACTACATTCATGTTGTTATACACTCCGATGCTATTTCTTTTCCTTATACTAATTCTACCCTTATCAATCTGTTCCTTTTTATAACTTCTAAGGTATTTTTGCCTATGGTCCTTTTTACACTGAATCGTATATCATGTGGGGAGTGGTAGGAGGGGAGGAAGTGGAAAAGGTTAATGAGTATAAAAAAATAGAAAGAATGAACAAGATCTAGTATTTGCTAGCACAACAGGGTGATTATAGTCAAAAATAATTTAATTGTGCATTTGAAAATAACTAAAAGGGTACAACTGGATTGTCTGTAACACAAAGGATAAATGCTTGCGATGATGAATACCACATTTACCCTGAAGTGATTATTATGAATTACATGCTTATATCAAAACATCTCACGTAACCCATAAATATATACACCTACTATATACCCACAAAAGTTAAAAATTAAAATAAAAAGTCATCTTTTTTTAACTGTTTTTTTTTCAGTCTTTTCTCCCTAATAAGATTGATCACTGATAGATCATTGATACATTTTATAACATAGGCAATTGAGACAATATAGTATGAATTAATTTAGACCCACATTGTATTATAACCCAATTTACATTTTTCTGATCCTGAAATGTATCATTACCATATAGTTATATTGGTGAAACTTTACTTATTACAACTTTTAAAAATTATACAAACAGAAATAATAAAGACTCCATTGGTTTTTCATAGCTTTTTATTTTAGAACTTTCTGGCATCATTGTGGTGTTTCTGACACATCAGATTTTGGCAATTTTCCACTCTGGTGGGTAGCACATAGTGGTACAGAATCCAGAATCAGATAGTGGCCAGTTAAGACACGAGGACAGTGGGGAGCAGCATCTCAGCCTGGGCATGGTATTATGCAAAGTTCTATTTCTGAGAAGGAGACTTGATAAGGCTCAGCAAAGTATCCAGTCACAGCTGGGTTCAAGGCAATACTTTGGTCCTAAAATGGGAACGGTGCTACTGCAATTAATAATCAGTCAAACTAAGCTTTATCAAGCTCTAGGAGCTGTGTCTGGTTGATTGGATATACAGATGGACTCCATATACAGATGGATGGCTGAGCACTGAGTTGCTGAATAGGACAACACTGTATAGTGGCTACAATTTGCTTTATAACTGCAAAATTTTACAAATGAATGGAACTGAGCATGCAAGTGTGGCACACAGTGGACAAGAGAACCAAAATTAATATAAATATAAAAGTAAATGCGTGCCACCAGAAACTTGCCTCCTTGCAACTCCCTAGCTCGGAAGTTTCACTCTCTTACAGATTTCCTTAGTACTTTGATTATATATCCAGCACAATTTTTATTACAGTGACCCGTTTGGTTATTATTATTTTGGTATGTAGATTATTCATTTCAAGAGGGTAGGACTGTTTTATTTACTTTCGAATTCCTTTTAGGTTGGCTCTCAATCCACAAGTAGCAGGATAATTTCTTGAAATATCGGTTTTATATGTTCTCTCTAAAATTCTCCCCTTGTCTTTTCCCATTCAGAGAAAGGCCTGTGCTTCTTTTCACCTTCATTGGGGTTGGTAGGTGGCTTCCTGACTTTTGATTATCAAAGCTTAAACTGAAACTGAGGTTCACGGAAACTAAAAATTGCCTGACAGAGGCTGGAGGAGAGAGGGGTTCTTTAGCTGAATGGTGCACAGGTCAGCTGAATGCATAAGTCTGAAGATCTCAGCCTTACCCCAAAACTTCATACCCCTTTCATGATGTAGAAGGAACCATGAAGGCTGGGGCAATGACACTTCGGTCACAGCTAGTGGAGACAGGTGATTAATAAATGGAACGGTCTCCATAATGCCCTAGAGACTTATGAGACCCCAGAACTTTGACATAATTCTTAAAGCGGAAAAGCCTGAGAAGATTGGGTTTTTTGTTTCATATTTAAATTTCATTTTCAAATGTAATTGGTTCAACAAACGTTGTTGGGACAGCTGGATATCCACATGCCAAAGAGTGACATTGGGCACTTACCTCACACCATATGCAAAAATTGATACAAAAGGGATCAAAGACTTAAATGAAAGAGGTAAAACTACAAAACTCTAAGAAGAAAACCTAGGGGATACATCTTCATGATCCTGGATTTGGCAATAGATTTCCAGGTATGACACCAAAAGCATAAGAAACAAATAGATAAATTGGACTCTATCAAAACTTAAAACTTTTTAATATTAAAGGACACTATTAAGACAGCAAAAAGACAAACTACGGAATGGGAGAAAATACTTGCAAATTATATATCTGATAAGGGTTTAGTATCTAGAATATATAAAGAATTTTTACAACTCAACAACAAAAAATCAACTCTATAAAAGGGCAAAAGAATTGAATAGACATTTCTCCACAGATATACAAATGGTCAATAAGCACATGAAAAAAACGCTCAAAATAATTAGTCATTAGGGAAGTGAAAATCAAAACCACAATGAGACACCACTTCACTTTACACCAATTAGGATGCCTATAATAATAGTAATAAATGAAAAATAACAAGTGTTGGCAAGGATGTGGAGATATTAGAACCTTTATTCATTGCTGGTAGAAGGTAAAATGGTTGAGCTGCTGTGGAAGAGTTTGGCAGTTCCTCAAAAAGTTAAACATAAAATTTTTAAAGTTTAAACTAAAAAGTTAAACACAGAATTACCATATGACCTAGCAATTCTGCTCCTAGTTATATACCCCCCCAATACATGTACCTTCACGTTCATTGTAGAATTATTCAAATAACCAAAAGGTAGAAACAACCTAAATGTGCATCAACTGATGAACAGATATAAAATGTGATGTTTCCATATAATGAAATGATTCATCCATACAAAGGAATGAAGTATAGTACTAATAAACGCTATAACATAGATTAACCTCGAAAACTTTACGCTAAATGAAAGAAGCTAAACACAAAAGGACACATATTGTATAATTCTACTTATGTGAAATATCCAGAATAGGTAAATCCATAGAGATGAAAGCTGATTGATGGCTGCCAGGGACTATGGGGCGAGTAAGAAGGGGAGTGACTGCTTAATGGGTACAGGGTTTTCTTGTTCATGATGAAAGTGTTTTAAAACTAGGTAGGAGTGGGAGTTGCCCCACATTGTAAATGTACTGAATACTGCCAAACTGTTCACTTTAAAATAGCTCATTTAGTTATGTGAATGTCACCTCATTAAAAAAAGTTTTTTGATGTAATAGGTAATATATTCACATGGTTAAACACTTAAAAGGTACAAATTTATTCAGTGAAGTCTTCCCACCCCTTACCGCTACTCACTTAGTTATCCTTCTTGCAGTCAAGTAACATTATCCATGTCATGAGTATTTTTCCAAAGATATTTTATGCATCTATAAGCAAATAAGTATATATTACTTTCCCCCACTAGCTCCTTTTACAAATGGTGATAAACTTTGCATATTCTTCTGCAACTGGCTTTTTTCTGCTTAATATTATATTTGAAAATCATATCAGTTCATATAAAATTGCTTCATTCTTTTAATGAGTGTATAATATTCCATTATATTTGTTTATCCAGACCTCCACTGATGGACATTTAGAAAAGTTCCCAATTCTTTGCTCTTATAAAGATGCATTATACTATGACATTTCACTTATGTGAGAATACATCTGCAGAGTCAATTCCCTGAAGTGGAATTCTAGGCCAGAAGGTACATGCATTTGTAACTATTTTAAAGCTATTGCCCAGTTGTTCTTCTGGAGCTCATATTTATTTACCTGCCTCTCAGAACTAGTAATCAAAAATTACAGTGGTACCAAACTTTGGGGTCTTTGCCAATCTGGCAGATAAAAATTGATTTTTAGTGTAGTTTTATTTTATATCTCTATGATGAGAATAATCTTTTCATATGCTTAAGAGCCATTTTAATTTTTTTATTGTGTAAGCTGTATCATATTCTCTGCTCATTTTTAAAATTTAGCTTTTGGCCTTTTTCCTACTAATTTTAAGGTACTTTTAGAAAAGTTAACCACTTATCTATAAAAATAAGTGCAGTTTTCCCTTACAGTTTTCTTTCTACCCTGTTTATAGGTTGTTTGTAACCATGAAAAAAATGTATTTAAGTCGTGAAATTTATTTATTTTTTTTTTCTATGGCTTCTGGATTTTAATACCTAGAAAGGTCTTCCCCATGCCAAGATTATAAGATAAATATATCATAAAAAATTCTTCTATCTTCTCTTCTAGTATTTTTATGGTATCTTTTTTTCCTTTTAAAAATTCATTCTTTGAGCAATTTTGAATTTATCCTTTTTATTTTATTCAGAGTACAAGGTGTGTGTTCAATTTTTTTTTTTTTCAGATTATGTAGGATTAAAGAAAAATAAGATTTGCCTCTTTCCCTTATGATGGTTACTGCAGTTTAAATGAAACTATGGGAGCTCTGGCAGAAGCCTCAGCAGGATGCGATGCGGACACAGCTGGGAGGAAAAGGGAGCACAGAAGAGGCTTCACTAAGGAATTCATCTCTAATACTGGCAGTCTCAATTAACATTCCTATACCCTCCTGAAAACTCCTTTTATCCTGAGTCTGTGATCCACATGCCTCTGGGTTCCAGTATTATTATTATTATTATTATTATTATTATTATTATTTGAGATGGAGTCTTGCTCTGTCACCCAGGCTGGAGCGCGGTGGCGCAATCTCGGTTCATCAAGCTTCTCCTGCCTTGCCTCCCAAGTAGCTGGGATTACAGGTGCAGGTCACCACGCCCAGATAATTTTTGTAGTTTTACCGGAGACAGGGTTTTGCTATGTTGACCAAGCTGGTCTTGAACTCCTGGCCTCAAATGATCCACCTGCCTCGGCCTCCCAAAGTGCTGGGATTACAGGCCTGAGCCACTGCGCCCAGATGCCATGTTATCTCTTTCGTTGTTCTCACTCTTCTTCTAGCTTCTTTTCCTTCCTGCATTCCTCCAATGTAGACGTTTTGGAGGATTATATTCCACTTCTCACCTGCCCGTTATTCTTTTTAAAATTTTTATTCATTTCTAAGACTCCATCTATTTTGTATATGGAAGACCTCTATATCTACATATATATATTTTAAATCTTTATTTGAAACTCATCATATTTGGAATTTATTTATTTGATTAATGTCTGTTTCCCTTTTAGGTTGTTCCAGGCAAGGACTATTCTGTTTTCCTTATCACTGGCCCTAGTTCCTGGTACATGGTAAGCTGTTAATTAATATTTTCCGTTGAATAAATATTTAGCAGTGATCTTTCTCCTCAGCACTAGAATTTAATTTTCTGGTTACCTTTGAGGCATCCACAGGGCATTCCTCTTAGCACCTCAACATCAATTTCTTCAGGCCAATACACATTTTCCGAACATTTGCTATGTACCCACACTGTATCAGGGCCCAGGGATATACCTACCCCAAAGAAACAAAAAGTACAATTGTGTGGCATATGTGTTTTTAATTGTTATGACCTAATTCAACAGTTTGGGGTAAAAATCACATGGTATTTATTTTTCCAATTAGTTGTCCAGTTTGGGTCCTTATTAGGAGATCTTTATTAGGAAATTTTGAGGTTGCCTCTCTCACTTAATTTACTAAAAACTGTTGGAGCTATCCAGCCCAAAGAAGTTAGACTTGTTTCCAGACAAAAGAGTGAACTGAAGCTTCCAAGTAGTCTGTCGAGGAGGTTTGAGGCTACCAAAAACCTTTAGCCATTAGCCGGTGTTGGCATTGCAAGTTGGCTCTCCTCAGTCCCAAGTCTTTTTGCTCCCCTGCTGTTCTGGGAAAGGGCGGTATAGGCAAAGTGACCCCCACATGTCAAAGGAGCCAACAAACTGAAGAAGGAGGCAGACAAATCCAGTTTATCAGCATAAGGTGATTTATTTGGGGGAGTTTACAAAGAGAAGTGTGGTCTGGCAGCCACAGGTTGATAGTACAGGTAGATCGCTGCATTGCAACTTTCCAGATCCAGGGCTTAATATCTTGGGGAAAGTATATGTGCTCTGGAAGGAATATGTAAATGGCCATGGGTGTCGTGGTCTGTGATTTTTGCAACAGTGTCAGTATTTGTTTTGGGGAAAACTTATAATGAATAGTTGTTCTTACATAAAGAGTGGTATGTCAACTAGACATTTTGAAGGCATTCCTGGACTCGGGATTAGTCAGAAGTTACATGGTGGATTAACTTTTAAAGTAAAGTCACTTTTGGCCCCACACCTTGATATCCTGGCTGCATAAGTTGCAGAGCAGCTGAAAGCTTCGACTCCCAAGCTTTCCCTATGCTTGGACATCGTTCTCAAAAAACATGGGTAGTTCCTAGGTAACTGAATTGGGATGGCCTTCAAGGCTTAGCCATGTACTGTGCAAGAACCAGCTCTCCCTGTGGCCATCAGGCCTAGATTTTCCATTCCTTCTGAAGAGTTCCTCTTTGGGACCCTGAGCTAGTGAGACAGGACTATCTGAGTCTATCAGAAAGTCTAGCAATGGTGAACCTCAAAAAGGAAGAGGTTGAGATCTCAATCTCTTTCCTCCCAGGAGGCTCTCTTGTGCAAACTTCCCCAATGCCAGCTTGGGTTAACTAGGGCTATTTGAAGAAACAGCCTTGTCAGGATGTCCTTTCCTTGGTACAGTTGCGTACCTATTCTCCTTCCATTTCTAATCAGTAAAAGGGGCTTTTCAAGTGACTATTTTCTAAGCAAAGATGATTTGTTCTCAGTTACTTGAAGTATTTACCTTCCCAGAGAAATGATTGGCAGTTCTCTAAAAAAATTTAAGATCTGCCTCCCAAGACACCCTACTACATATTAATAGAATTATATATGAAACAGTAGTAGTACAAAGAAGATAATAATTAACTTGGCAATGGGGTGAAGGGGTTAGGGGGAACTGTTCAGAGATGACTGTTCGGAGTAGGAGACCATGAACGCTTCGTTTTAAAGGATAAACTGAGTTGAACGTGAGGATGTTAGGGTAGGAAGGGATTCAGGTAGAAGGAATAGGATATTCAAGAGAAGACTACAGAAGTGAATAGCAGGCATCTATCTCCTGGGGTAGGGGTAGAATATATTTGTAGGAGGGGAGGAGTGCCAAGATAGGAGTTAGAGAGGTAGGCAGAGCTTGTATCATCACTGGGTTTGTGTGAGATGCTAAGGCTATTGCAGTTTATCTTGGTAATGAGAAACTAGTAAGGAATTTGTTTGCATCTCATTACCTTTCCTGATAAGCATGTACCATTTTCGTGTCTCTGATCTTGGGTAAATAGTATCATCCTCTTAGACACTCAGTCAGGCAATATCAGAATCAATGTAAACGTTTTCTTCCCATGAATTAATTATTTCACCTATTCCCATTTTATGTGAATTCACAAAGTCCTTTTCTTCCTATGTGATCTGTGCTGCCCTGACTCAGGTGATCATTACCTTCTACCTAGACTATTTCATGTGTCCAAACTGGTCCCTCTGCTTGATGGTTCCTCCTTCAACCCACTCTACACACTGCCACTAGCATGATCTTTCTTAAATAAATTCTGAAGTCACTACCCTCTCCCCAAACCTGCAATACTCCTTTCTATCTGCAGAATAAAAATCCTACCTGGTTAGCTTGGTGTTTCAGACCCTTCATAAATTGACTTCAGTTAAACGTTTCAAACTTTTCTCTCATTTCACGTGCCTCCCTCAGCCTCCATCCGCATCAGACTTAATCACATTCCTCAATCTGCTTTGGTCTCTGCATCTTTGCTCCTCTTGTATCTTCTTCTGAACCCTCTTTTTTCCATCCGTTTTTCAAGGTTTGGTTCAAATCACACTGGCTGCATAATAAATTACCCCCAAATTTAGTGACTTAATACAATAAACACGTTACCTTCCACAGTTTCTATGAGTCAGGAATTTAGCAGCATCTTGGCTGAGCTATCTGGCTTGAGATTACTCATGAGGTTACAGTCATCTGAAGGCTTGACTGAGGATGAAGGATCTGCTTCTAAGATGGCCCACTTCCATGGCTGGCAAGCTGGTCTGGCTCCTGGTGGGAGGCCTCAATTCCTCTCCAGGGCACTTTGAGTGCTCTCTGTGGCAGCTGGCTTCTCCAAGAGCAACCAGTCCAAGAGACCAACGCAGAAGCCACAGTGCCTTTTATAATCTGGCCTTTGAAGTCACATAGCATCACCTTCATTATACTCTTTTGATCACAAAACTCAGCTCTGATGTGAGGGAAATTCCACGAGGGCATCAATATTAGGACACCATAATCACCAGGGACAATCTTGGAGGCTGGCTAACGCAACATTTCTTCCAGAGGCTTTCTAGATTCACTAACTTCCTATGCCCTGCCTCCCTGTTCTCAATAGCTCAAATTCTTTAGAAATCAGAGCCCATAAAATCACATTTTCTGTTTTTCTTGTTTAATATTATGAAGTGTGAACTTGCAAAATTGCATTGTTAATTATCAAAGGACATAGTGCCGAGGAATTTTGTTCTTTGAAATCCTGTTAGAAAGTTTGTTGTTCTGAGATTCTACCAGTGAGAACAGAACATCCCTTTTTTGCTTGGCAGATTTGAACTCTTTGAGTCACTTTGACTTACAGAAGCAGTCTCAATTTCCAGTGCAGACGTTCAGACAAGAGATTTTCAGAAACAATATTCTACATTAACCTTAAATGTATGTTTCTAAGAACTAGAATCTTGAATCTGCTTCTCAGTCCAGTTTTGATATTACACACAGATCTGATCTGCTTTAAGCCTATCAAGCACTGCTTTATTTAGATTTTACCTAAACTCCTCTCTTCTCTAAATACTATAATGACTCCTTATTTCTTCCTTTTTTTTTTCTTTTGAGACATGGCCACAATTCCTCTGCTGTATATTGTCTTTTGCTGTAGCAAATTAATAAACTTATTGGGTTACAGATTTGGTCCTGGAGATTTTTGTCAGTTGGACTTTATCAATAGCTAAAATTATTTGAGCTCAAATAACTCATGTAATTTTTTAGCATCTCCCATGCTTCTTGAACAAGGGCACATTGTAGAATGTTTTGTCAATGAGTCATTTCTATCTTTCCTCTGAATGTTTTGAAATCTATTTTCTAGACTGTTTTAGACTAATTTTGCTTGTACTTCCTTCATTGTTACCAACTCTAAGATGATACCGTTACTTTCTCATAAGGTTCCCAACTCTTTTCTAGCACTTTGCAATTTATTACTGAATTAGTAATTTCCTCTTTTGTCCTCCTGAGTGACTCCTTTGGTCCTTTAGAATTTAGCTACAGAATCATCTTTGTCAAGCCTTGAGCCTTAATTGAAAGCTTTAGACAAAACTAAATATTTTTGTGTTTGTGTTCCCATAGCACCTTGTTCATATCTCTAATATAGTACTTACCACATTTATACTTGATTTTTTTTTTACATGTTTTTCTTCTCTAACAGCCTCTGGAGAATATGATCTCCATGATCTGTTCATCTTTGTGTTATCTGTGCCAGGCGTACCCAATTACGTAAATTATGTGAGGTCGTTGGGACTCACAACACAATACTCCAAAATGAAGGCCTCAGTAGCAAAAGTTCTTCTCTGCCCTACGGGGGCACTCCTGTCTCTCAGTCCTGTATTTCCCCAGGCTAGCCATAAATATTAGGATCCCTATTCCTCAAGGCAAGACGTAGAAACCAGAACCTCTATCCCCTAAAGCCTGCCATAAAAGTCTAAACATGTTTTGCTAATTTTCCCTCCACCTTTTTCTGTAACATCTGGCCATAAAGAAATGATCTGACCTGCCTTGTTTGACTGTAGGCCGTAAGAGCTCCATTCCATTCCTGCCCCATACCGAGAAGGAAGGAATGGTGCTCAGAAGGGCAAGAAGAATCTGGACTGGCCTTGCTGGGTCTCCCCACTCAGTCTATTAGCAATGGATTATACCGTTTTTGTCCAATCACATTTCTACATAGCTGTTCATACTTTGTTGAATCTAAACACAAAAATGGACAATTTTCCACGTATCTTTGGGTCTCCATTCTGAACGCTCCCATGCATACACGTTCTTTTTCTTCTATTAATCTGCCTCATGTCAGTGATTTTCAGTGAACTTTCAAAGGGCCAAGACCCTTGGCCCCTCCAGGTAATGAAAATGTTCAGCCGACAAATAGTGAATTAGTAGGAGCTTCACTTTTGCATAGTTTAGAATTCACTGTTGAGCACCTCTACACGCCTGTCATTATTGTACCTCCTCTTTGTGATCCTTTTAACCTGTATTAGGCAACGGCTCATTTACATTGAGAAAACACCTAGGGCACAGCACCACCACTTTGTAGGCTACTTTAATAAGTATGTGCATTACGCGAGATTTTAGGAGCTTATTTTCGGACACACTTGCTTTTTTTCCTCCAGTTTCCTCGGCTGAAAACAGTGATTCACTGTTACTGTATATATGCTAGGCTCAATGCTGGGGATAACAATTCCTGTATCATTGGGCCAGACAGGAGAAGAATGTTGTAATCTGCAAAGCCCTTCTGATTCTGGGAGTGAGGCCAGCATTAATACAACGCACGATTGTTACTTCTGAATGTCCCTTTGCAAAGAACAGTGTTTCTCAAACTTTTTTTCTTACCAGATCTGCATAAATACATTTTACATCGCCGCTGGCGATACATACTTGTAAAACACTGAAATCAAAATTTCTCCAAACAAATCCTTTACTACGTGATGTACTGTGAAACTTTTCTATTTTGCTCTATTCTCAATTTTAGGGTGATGATCCCGATCTACCAAACCGATTTCACAATGCGCTAGAGATTATAACCCGCGGTTTGGAAAACACTGGCTTGGAAAAAGCTCTTTGATCTGTTTCATTCTCCTCACATCTCCCTACACTGCGGAGTTCCGATTGTTTGGCTTCGTCCTAAAAATCGCTGTGCTGTGTTTTCCCTACACGCTGTGTGACGGGGCCGCCCGCCTCCTTCCTGGGCTCCTTTAAGAGGGTGGTAACGGTCCATCACCGCGGGAGTGGAGAGGCAGGGCCCACTAGGTCCTCGGTGCAGGCCGGGCCCGCTCATCCAGTTCTTGTGAAAGCCGGGGTGTGCGCGCGAAGGGTGGGAGAGTAGGGGTGAGGGAGGGGCAGCACTGACGCCTCGCAGGGCTGAGTAGCAACAGCGCCTCCGCGCCGCGTTTCCGGAGACCCTGAGGGGGTCCGCGCGTGCGCAGAGCGCGTCCCGGGAATTGTTCCGCCCTCGGAGGCTGCCAGG
>NW_012104220.1:2701427-2733333 GCF_000951045.1 Mandrillus leucophaeus | reverse complement strand
GGTGTCCGCGAGTCCCCGCCGCGACAGCATCGATCCCAGCCGGCCTGTCCGGCGACCTCGCTCCACCCCGGGAGTGCCAATTCTGCGCCCGCGGGCGAACCGGCGTCCAACCAGCCCCCAGACAGCAGCCTCCAGTTGGGGGTGGGAGGGGGACACGGTGTGTCCCCCACCCCCTTCCCGACATCACCCCCTTCTGTGTCAACTTTCTGGGTGTGTTCTGGTTTTGCCATCTCATCTCCAGACAGACCGTGAAGGATTTGTTTTGGGGACGTGGATGTGTGATTGAGGATGGGGATTGGATTCGCCAGGCTGGAGGCTGGTGTTTAAGTCACTTGGACGAGGTTTGGCTCGATTCCAGAGTAACTGCTGTTGAAAGTCGCGAGGGTGGCTCCTGTGAAACTATTCCCGGTCCACTTGGCAAGATTGCCATCTAAAGTGGTGACCCCTTGGAGTCGGTGAACCCTTTGGTCGGTGAACGCCCTGGCATTTCATCCCGGAAAGGCTGGATCGGGTCTATCGGACTTAGAGGGCTCTGTAGGTGAAAGGTGAGGGTGTGCTTTAGGTGAGGATCAAGCTCCTTTTTAATGACACTCCACTGCTTCCACCGCGAGAGAATTTCATTACGTAGATTTAACTTTGGGAGGCTATCAGATCAGAGAAAGGAAAAAAGAGAGCTGAATTATGGTTGTGACATACAGGTATGTATGTCACATACATACAATTTTTATTTGCTGGACAAGTGAATGAGAAAAGGCTACTTCCCAAGCGTTCTTGCCAGTCATTGAATATTTCGTATTAAATCTTGACATACTACTTTCATGAATTTAATTTTATTCATTCCTCTGAGCAGGTACTGTTTCCTCCCATGTTTGATTTGCCTGCAATATCTAATTAGTAGTAAAATTTGCACTAAAACACTGACAAGTAGACTTCTAGTTTATAGTACCCTTTCCATTAAGTTCTTTCTAGCCGCCTTCTGTTTTTATCTTACTAGAGTCTGAAGTGATGATCTTTCTTTTCCTTCCTAAATCCATTTAACAGAGTTGAAAATGATTTGCAGCATAGGCTGGGCAATACAGCTCTTACTCATTTTTCTTCTATTCAGTTTGATTTTAAAAGGATTAATTTGGGAAAATATAAAGCAAGTTTTTCTGTTGGTTTGTATAAACTCCCAGTTGCAAATAGAAGTTACCTGTTACCTGGGAACATGCCGGTAGAAAGAAGATGTTAGGTCCTTTAACTTGAATTCTGTTTTTGCAAAGAAGTGTTTCAGGTCATAGAACAAGTGTTTTACTATGTAGGAGGGGACTCGAGGACGGCCCTGCCAGTTCTGGATTACTTTTATAATTTTTTAAAAAGAAACTTCTTTACTGAAGTATCGCATTTATATGTATATGTGATATAGTATCACATACATGTCACATACATATAGTACACATAAGTGTAGAGCTTGAAGAATTTTTACAAGTAGAACACACCCGTGTAATCAGCACCCAGATCAAGAAACAGAACATTATTAGCGCCCCAGAAATTCTCATCCCCCATCCAGTCACAGTCCACCTAACTACAAACCAGTTTATAAGACCGTAGATAATTGGTAAGGGAAATTTTGAACATAATCTAATGGGAAACAGTAGTGATAGAAGTAAAATAATATAATAGAATTTGTCTTATAAAATAATTTTAGCTACTCATTTGCCATTGTAAAATGCCTAAAAAAACTTTTTTTTTTTTTTTTGAGAAATGTTATGAGCTTTTGTGGGGATTAAATTATTTAACAGGAGATGTACTGAACAAAAGATTATTATTAGTCTTTTGCATTGGGATGAGTGGGGAAAACCTCTATTTTACACATTATTTTGTTGGAGGAGATTGCAGATTCTGAGCAGAGAATTGTGAAGTTTAAATTGTTGAGATGAAATGATTGAACTATTTTGAAACCATTAAAAATGGTATTGAGTGTATTTTTGTAGATATTATACTTCCAGAATCTTATGAATATCTTTCAGTCACCACCTTTGGTATCACAGTTTGAAGATTAGAGGATTCTAACTTTATATTTGACTGGCCTTTTGAATACCTTTGGCAACAGAACTAATTAATTTTAATATCTGATGCTTAATTAAGGAAACTGTGGCTACTTGGCCTTCTTTTGTCTATGTTGTTTATAGTAGGTTGGTTTTAGAATATGTATTTCCTTAAAATTGGACAGATAATAGAGCTAGTAAAAATCACTTTAAAAGTTACAGTGTAACATTGTTCCAAACATTAGGAGAATGAGTAATTAAATGTTCTGGATTATTTTTAATTTTCGTTGATGTAATTTTTTTCACTTAGTTAAATCTCATATGTGTGTGTGTTTCTGACCTTTTATTGTGGAAAATTTCACACGTATAAAAAGTAAATAGGATAATACAAGGATTGCCCAATACACTTTACCCAAGGGGTACCAGCAACATTCTATATTCCTGTTTCATCTATATCAACCTGCCTCTCACCCCTTATTTTTATAGTTTTTTTAGATAAAATTTATATACATTGAAATGTACAAATCTTAGTTATACATTTTTTTAGACAAATGAATACACTGTAACACATCCGTATGACAAATTAGAACATTTCCTTCTCCCCAGAAAGTTCCCTTGTATTCATTCCTGATCACCTGGTATTCACTCCTGATCCCACCACTGCTATGCTAACTTTTCACCTTAGTTTGCCTAATCTTACATTTTATTTTATTATTTATGGGGAAAGCAGAATCTTTTTACTCATGGATAAAGAGGGCTATTTAAAGGAAGTGTCTATTTCAGAATGTTATATTACTGTGCTGGGAGCTGTAAGATGTGTGTGTGTGTGTGTGTGTGTGTGTATTACAGAAATATATGACTTGTTTTCTCAGGAAGCTTACCTTCTTGTTAGGGAAGAGAAACTTAAACACTGATAGGAGAAAGAAATGTACAAGTAGACGTGTGTTAGAAGTTCTGAGAAAGACAAGATTAATGTGTTTGGAAAGAGTTGGGGAAGGCTTCATGAAGGATGTGCGTTAAGCCTAGAAAGAGGGTAGGAGTGGATAACTGGAATAAAGTGACTATTACAGCATCCTTTATCAGATTTTTGTTGCATTTATGATAGGAAGAAACTTTGTGGTGCCCTTTCAATCCATCTTCCACTGGCACTGGAGCTCTTTTTAAGAAGCTCAGATATGATCGTAATATTCCTTCATTAAAATCATTCATCTACTCTAAAATACAAACTTTCTGTATTCATGGTATGGTCCTTGCCTACTTTTCCCATTCATCCAGCCATAAGGAATTAACTTGTAGTCTCTAAGTATGACAGTCTCTGCCTAGCCTTTGCAGTCCGATTGCAATCACTGTCATCCCCACTATGTCTCCTCGTGTTCTGATATTTATTTATTTATATATTTGAGACAGGGTCTGTCTCTTTCCCTCTGGCTGGAGTGGTCACTGCCCACTGCGAGCTCTGCTTGCTGGGCTGAAGCAGTCCTCCCATCTCAGCCTCCAAAGTATAATAGCTGGGACCACAGGTGCCTGCCACCACGCCTGGCTAATTTTTTTGTATTTTTTGTAGAGACAGATTTTCACCATGTTTCCTGGGCTAGTCTGGAACTCCTGAGTTCAAGCAGTCTGCCCACCTCAGTGGTGGGCAGATTACAGGCGTGAGCCACCTTGCCCAGCTGATACTTCTTTTTCTTCAAGACTCAGTCAACACTTTGTCTTAGGTGTTTTCTATCTTTTTCTGATCTCCAAACTGATGTAAGTGTCCTCTGCTTTTATGATACTGTAGGCCATGGGTCCCTAACGCCCGGGCTGTGGACTGGTACAGGTTGGTGGCCTGTTAGGACCCAGCCACACTGCCTGTGCAAGCGAGCATTACCACCTGAGCTCCGCCTCCTGTCAGATGAGCAGCGGCGTTAGATTCTCTTAGGAGCGTGAACCTGTTTTGAACTGCACATGGTGAGAGATCTAGGTTGCACACTTCTTATGAGAATCTAATGCCTGATGATCTGAGGTGGAACAGTTTCATTCTGAAACCATCTCCCACCCCAACTCCAATTTGTGGAAAAATTGTCTTCTGCAAAACTGGTCCCTGGTGCCAAAAAGGTTGGAGACTACTGCTCTAGGAATCCCTTACTTTGGCACTTACCACCCTGTATTGTATTAGTTTGTTTTCTTGGCTTTTGCCTACATCAGATCCTAAGTTTCTTAAGGGCATGAACTGAGTCATCTTTAATTCCCTAGTTTGGCTATGTCATGGGTTAAACAGTGTTTATGGAGAGGATAAATGACATAAGATAGTTGAAGAACTTTTAAGGGTAATTGACAGGCAGTTGGAGATGCCTAGTACCAACATGAACAGAAACATTCTTTTCACAGAAGTAATGTGTACCTGAGCATATATAACCTGACCTGGGGAGTGGGAAATCAGTGGGCCAATTTTAGAAGACAGGGAATGCTACCTGTCTGTATAGCCACAGTATTTTATTATCTTCAAAAAGCAGAACAGAACAAAGCAGTTTCTTTCGCTGTTTATCAGTGCTTGTCAAATAAAGTTCAGATTTCTCATCTTGGATTTCAGAGCCTCCCTCAATCTGGTCTCATTTTACCTGGCTAATCTTATATGCCATTGCCTGCCAACGGGCACTCTCTGTTCCAAATAGGCCAGTTTCTACACTGTTCTTTGAACAGGCCACACTCATTTTTGGCTTTGGAGCTTTATTCATGCTGTTACTCATACCTGGAATATCTTTCTGTGATATCCCTGTTCTCCAACTCTTGTCATCCTTGAAGGCATCCATGAAGTGTTATTTAGCTACTCTAGATGATCTAAATGATGATCACCTCTTTTAAAATTTCTGAAGCATGCATTTAAATCCCTTTATTATTTTACCTATTCATTGCTTGACTGCGTATAATCTAGCTAGGTATACCAAAATCCACCTGCTTATGGGGTGATTTTCCTGCTTTTAAAAGCCCCCATCTGTAAATGGTGGAAACACAGTTTCCTCTCCTAAATATTTCTGAGGAATTTCAGGGAGCTTGTGTTTCTCTTAGTGACACCTTACTTCACTTCCTTTGGAGCATTTTCTGCTCTATTTGAGAAGGTACTTACATCTTGTCTCTTGAGCCTGTCTCTTTGGTGTCTGCCTTGATTTCTCTAAAGAATCAGTCACAAAGCAGATATTTATAGTAGGGCTTTATTGAAAATTTGGGAGGAGTGGTAGGGATTATATCCCAGAATAGTGAACGACTTAAATGCTTTTATTTAGAAGTTTCTTGGACATTCCCACACTGGAAATTTCTTGACTTTTCTTTTGTCCTGAGTCTCAGCCCTGTGGTCTGCTACTGGGCCTTTCTTTACCCATTGGGTGTCCTTATATCTGTAGCTTCTTACTCCCTGCACTACCTTACTGCTAACTCCTCTACAACTTTCCTGCAAACTTCAAAATTCAGCTTTCATTCCCTAAATCTGCCCCCATTCCAGTCAAGCTCTAGAAGGGGCTGGCTTCACTTTTCTCAGTTTCACAGGCGCACTGGGTGTTTTGCACAGTACAAGCATGAGTCATGTGAGGGGTTAGGGCTGCTTGAGACCCTTACAGTGACCCATGAGTAGATGTTATATGGGCTGGCCCGGTTTGGATCCTCAAAATAGAAAAGAGATGCTTAAGCAACCTTGGATGGAAAAAAAAAGCACTGAAGAATTTGCCAGCCAAAGTAGCTGTGTACTGAACCCAACTGAGGCAGATCAGACCCAGAGCAATGTTCTGAGGACTGTGGAGCTATCTGTGGTCTGCTAGGGGGAACTGAGTACAGGTTGTTTAATTAATTGTGTGTACCTGTTATTGGCACATTGGCATCCTTGGGTAGGCATTCTATTTCAAGGCTTTTGTACTTGCTGTTTCCCCTGCCTGAAGTGCTCTTTCCTCAGATACTTACATTGCTTACTCTCTGTGCTCTTTCAGTCTTTTCTCAGACATCTTTTTAGTGAGACCTTCTATTGCCATTCAATTTATTTTTATTTATTTATTTATTTAGAGACGGGGTCTCACTCCGTCACCCATGCTGGAGTGCAATGGCACGATCTTGGCTCATTGCAGCCTTTGCCTCCTAGGCTCAAACAGTCCTCCTACCTCAGCCTCCCAAGTAGCTAGGACTACAGCCACACGCCACCACACCTGGCTAATATTATTTTTTGTGGAGACAAGGTCACATTTTGTTGCCCAGGCTGGTCTAGAATTCCTGGGCTCAAGTGATTCTCCCACCTCAGCCTCCTAAAGTGCTGGGCTTACAGGCAGGAACCACTGTGCCTGGCCCCTGCCACTCAATTTAAAATAACGTCCTGTCTACCTTCCTGGCTTTACTTTTCTCCTTAGTACTTATCACTATAAAATATGCTATATATTTTACATATTTATCTTGTCTTTTGTATATCTTTGCAGTATATACATACTGCTAGCATGTAAGTTCCACAAGGGCAAGAATTTTTGTCTGTTTTGTTCACAGTTATAGCCCCAGTGACTAGAACCGTGACTGACATATATAGTAGACACTCATACTTGTTTGACTCTACAACAACAAATGAGATGCTCATTTCTTGGGGGCTGTGGTTACTATCGTTTTAAATAACAAATTCTTTTTGCTACAAATGTAAATGTTATCTTTAGTGTATTTATGAGCTCTTTAGGAGCTGGACCACTTATACCCTCTATATGTACAGGTAAATCAAGTCTCAGAAACTTAAAAAAATGCTATCATTATCATCACCTGCTTTTGACAGTTAATAGAGTGTAAACATTAAAGACAATTTAAGAAAATTAAAAATCATTCTTAATGTTATAACCATAATACACATAATTGTTTTATTTTTATTTCCTTTTATTCTGTATTTATGTGCATTTTTTACATAGTTATAATGAACATATTTTGCTATTTTCATTTAAAGCATACCTCTTTCCTATATTTCCCTATACATGACCTTCATAACTATACTTTTAAAGAAATATATAAATATTCCTCTGTGTGGCTATATCTTAGTTTATTTTACTGTTAACTATTGAGCATCTAGACTGCCTCTGGAATTTTTATGGATTATACTGTGTATTTTTGCAAGTGAACATTTTCATCTCTGCCGAATAACTTCCTGGGAATAAGTTGCCAGAAATAGGATTAATGAATGGAGGCTTATGAATTTCCTTAGTGTTTGTGGAAACCATGGGTATTCTTAAACTACACAGGTTGATGTATTACTTTTCATGAGTTGTGCCAATTTGCAGTACTATGAATGAATGCTAACTTAATTACCTACTCATCATTAGGGGATATTTAAATTTTTTTCTACTTTACAGATGCAAAATAGTCTTGAAAGATTATTTTAATTTGCATGTATTTTATAATTTGCAAAAATGAACATTTTTATATGCAGCAACTTGATGTTTATTATGGAGGCAGTTTGGCATAGTGTTAAAGAATAGTCTTTAGAGTCAGATACGGGTTCAATTTTTCAGTTAGCCATTTGCCAGATCTGTGACCTTGGTCAATTTACTTAACCTTTCTGAACCTCAGTAGAACAGAGATAGTAGTATTTACTCACTCACTCAGCAGTTAAGTGAGGATTAATGGAGAAAATATCTTACCCAGTGCTCAGTAAATAAAAGGTAGCTCTCATTCCTATGCTTGCTAAGAGAAAACTAAAAGGACAACAAAACATACCATTGTTAGCTTCTTAAAACCTCCCGAGCCTTCCTAATTTCCTCAGATATACCCATGACAATCTCCCGAAAGAAGCCTTTTTCAATTGATAGAATCATTTACTTTCAGAGTTGGAAAGTATCTCAAGTTAGTTTTATGTGACATGGTTTTTAGGTTTCTGTATTTTTTCAGTTATTGCTTCCTGAATATGACGGTCTTTATTTCTCCACCTTTTAAAGAGGCAGTGCTAAATGGAATCCAGCATTCAAAGTGTCTTCTCACTGACACACTAGAAAAGAACTGTGACCTGCCTTGTCCTAAGCTTTCATTAAAGATCCTAAGATGTTAAGCTTTCATTAAAATAGCATGAAGTTACGTTCATTTTTATGACTCAGATATTTTTCACTTGTATTTAGCTTACACAATGGTTCTTTCCCCCTCCTCATCTTGATGTGTTTGATTTTTTTTTTGAGATGGAGTCCCTCTCTGTCACCCAGGCTGGAGTGCAGTGGTGCAAATTTGGCTTACTGCAACCTCCGACTCCCGGGTTCAAGTGATTCTCTTGCCTCAGCCTCCCGAGTAGCTGGGATTACAGGCAACTGCTACCACACCCAGCTAATTTTATTGTATTTTTAGTAGAAATGGGGTTTTACCATGTTGACTGGTCTTGAACTCCTGACTTCAGGTGATCTGCCCGCCTTGACCTCCCAAAGTGCTGGGATTACAGGTGTGAGCCACCGCGGCCAGCCTGATTTTTTTTTTTTTTTTTAAACCTAGGTGCAGGTCTTTATACTTATTTTTGGTTGGACACATTACTTCTTCCCTCTGAAACTTTTTGATCAGCACAATTAATTACTATTCCTTCTGTATGTTTTCCTAAGAAACTTAAAAAACTGATTGGGCAGGACTGAGTATAGAACAGTATGTTTACACCACTATAATCTTTCTATTAATTAACACCCTTTGGTTATTGTATTGGCTCTCATCTTTAACTTACCAGCACCTTTTCACACATTTCCTTCTGATAGTAGACCTGGCTTTCTGACAATATCCCTAACCTGATCCATACTGGGCCAGAATCCTCTTTTGGGATATTTCTGCTGGAGCTGGTGTGGGGAAGGGGCTTTCTTTCCTGGTCATAGAGGTGTGAAGATAGACGTTAGAACTGTATGTGGCCTTGGTCTCTTACATGGAAAGGGCAGAAACTCTGATTTTGTTTATCATCAAATGCCTTGTAGCATAGTGAACAAAATTTACAAAAAGTTCATGATCCCTTTCAAAGAAAAGAATGACCTTAGTCTGACATAATTTTTTGGTGAATTCATATTTGCTCCTAAAATTTACCACTTCTTTCTAAGTACCCATTGCCATACTGCTCATTTAGATAAGTAAGTTGTCATTTTTTTCCCAGGATCAACATCACACTCATCCATGACCTGATGAATATCATCACCTTCTAATCTGTTTCAATGTAATATGAACTTGAATTATGAAGGAAAAAGATAGGATCTTCCTGCATTTTCTTTGGAATTATATATGCTAAATGAAATACAATTTTATGGGAAATGGTATTTCACTGTGTTGACCAGGCTAGTCTCGAGTTTCTAGCCTCCAAGCGATCTGCCGCCTTGTTCTCCCAAAAGTTTCAGGATTACAGGCATGAGCCACTGTGCTTGGCCCTGTTCTTTCTTTTTGAAAGATTTTTATGTAACTGTTGTTTGAAATGGCATTTGTATTATTTCTACATAAAATTAGGCATCAGGCCCTTGCTTAAAACATGGCTTTCATCATATTCTTTTTAAGGGTAAGTCACTTTTGTTTTAGGCATCTCTGTTAAGAATATAGCCTTCTATAAACTTAAGAATAAAATTCTTTGAATAACTGCTATTTTTGTGATGCAATGGGAACTATTATAAATATTAAGATGGTTTGAAGCCTTCTTAGGTAAAATAGAAGGAGTATGCTGAAAGGTGTTTTGTTTATTTTTTTGTGGTTTTTTTTTTTTGCCGCAAGATTGAGAAATGGAAAAGTGTTTTTGTTTTTAAACACACCTTTCTTATCGGTTTGCTAGATTAGCAGGCCTGAGTGAATGCAGTTAAGTTAATAAAGTATAAAATTGAAAATAAAGCTCATCAAAGCATAGTCAGCTAGTTTGATATTTGTAAATAGATGTAGCCGTCTCACCACTATAATGGTACTATTATGACATAAAAGTGGATTGTATGATTTACTCTATGCTGAAATTATTTTGACTTTAATACTTTATTAATACATCTATTGGCATTAAAAAGCACTGTGTGGAATGAGGCAACTGCTCTAGGTAAATAATAATGTAGTCAGCATGTTATGTTGATATATATGTGATATATATATGTAATGTATCATTGCATGTCACTATTTTAAAAATATTTATACAGTTTCTTAAAGGTATGAAGTAAGCAACATGAGACGTAGTATGATATGGTCCCTTGTGGAAGGGACTGGTGGGAGGTAACTGAATCATGAGGGCAGGTCTTTCCCATGCTGTTCTCGTGATAGTGAATAAGTCTTATGAGAGCTAATGGTTTTATAAAGAGGAGTTCTCCTGTACAAGCTCTTTTTGCCTGCCGCCATCCACATAAGATGTGACTTGCTTCTCTTTGCCTTTCACCAGCATTGTGAGACCTCCCCAGCCACATGGAACTGTGAGTCCAGTTAAACCTCTTTCTTTTGTAAATTGCCCAGTCTTGGGTATGTCTTTATCAGCAGCATGAAAACAGACTAATATGGAAAATTGGTATAAGTAGAGTGGGGCGTTGCTGAAAAGATACCTGAAAATGTGGAAGCGACTTTGGAACTGGGTAATATGCAGAGGTTGGAACAGTTTGGAGGGCTCAGAAGACAGGAAAATATGGGAAAATTTGGAACTCCCTAGAGACTTGCTGAATGGCTTTGACAAAAATGCTGATAGTGATATGAACAATAAGGTCCAGGCTGAGGTAGTCTCAGATGGAGATGAGAAACTTGTTGGGAACTGGAGCAAAGGTGACTCTTGTTATGTTTTAGCAAAGAGACTGTCAGCATTTTGCCCCTGTCTTAGAGATTTGTAGAACTTTGAACTTGAGAGAGATGATTTAGGGTGTCTGGCGAAAGAAATTTCTAAGCAGCAAAGCATTCAAGAGGTGGTTTGGGTGCTGTTAAAGGCATTCAGTTTTATAAGGGAAGCAGAGCATGTAAGTTCAGAAAATTTGCAGCCTGACAATAGGATAGAAAAGAATAACCCATTTTCTGAAAGGAAATTCAAGCCAGCTGCAGAAATTTGCATAAGTAATAAGGAGCCAAATGTTAATCACCAAGACAATGGGGAAAATGTCTCCAGGGCATGTCAGAGAACCTTTGTGGCAGCCCCTCCCATCACAGACCTGGATGTTTAGGAGGAAAAATTGGTTTCGTGGGCTGGTCCCAGGGTCCCTCTGCTGTGTGCAGTCTAGGGACTTGGTCCCCTGCATCCCAGCTCCTCCAGCTGTGACTAAAAGGGGCCAAGGTACAGCTCAGGCCATGGCTTCAGAGGGTGTAAGCCCCAAGCCTTGGCAGCTTCCATGTGGTGTTGAGCCTGCAAGTGCACAGAAGTCAAGAATTGGGTTTGGGAACCTCTGCCTAGATTTCAGAGGATGTGTGAAAATGGCTGGATGCCCATGCAGAAGTTTGCTGCAGGGGTGGGGCCCGCATGGAGAACCTCTGCTGGGGCAGTGTGGAAGGGAAAGTGAGGTTGGAGCCCCCACACAGAATCCCTGCTGGGGCACCACCTAGTGGAGCCATGAGAAGAGGGCCTCTGTCTTCCAGACTCCAAAAGGGTAGCTCCACCAGCGGCTTGCACTGTGCCTGGGAAAACTAAACATTCAACGCCAACCTGTGAAAGCAGCCAGGAGGGAGGCTGTACCCAGCAAAGCCATAGGGGCAGAGCTGTCCAAGACTATGGGAACCTAGCTCTTGCATCAGTGGGACCTGTATGTTGGACATGGAGTCAAAGGAGATCATTTTAGTACTTTAAGATTTGACGGCCCTGCCAGATTCTGAACTTATAGCCCCTTTGTTTTGGCCAATTTCTTCCATTTGGAATGGCTGTATTTACCCAATGCCTGTACCCCCATTGTATGTAGGAAGCAACTAACTTGCTTTTGATTTTGCAGGCTAATGGGCAGGTCTCGGATGAGACTTTGGACTGTGGACTTTTGAGTTAATGCTGAAATGAATTAAGACTTTGGGGGACTGTTGGGAAGGCATGATTGGTTTTGAAATGTGAGGACATGAGATTTGGGAGGGTCCAGGTTGGAATGATATGGTTTGGCTGTGTCCCCACCTAAATCTCATCTTGAATTCCCAGTGTTGTAGGAGGGGTAGGTGGGAGGTATTTGAATCATGGGGGCAGGTCTTTCCTGTGCTATTCTAGTGATAGTGAATAAGTTCCGTGCGACCTGATGGTTTTATAAAGAGGAGTTCCCCTGCGCAAGCTCTTTTTGTCTGCCGCCATCCACATAAAGTATGACTTGCCTTGCCTTCTGCTGTGATTGTGAAGCCTCCCCAGCCACGTGGAACTGTGAGTCTAATTAAACCTCTTTTTTAAATTGCCCAGGCTCGGGTATGTCTTTATCAGCAGGGTGTAAACAGACTAACACATAGTGTCTCAGAGGATAAGAACAACAATTCTGTAAATGTTTGTTAATTTAGTGAGTAGGCCTACACCTAAAAAGCTGTTTTAAAATTAAATGCAACTTTAATTTTAAAAATTAAACATTTTTGCATTATCAAAGTTAAATATACACTATGGAAATTTGAATAACTAGAAGAAGGCAGGGAGAAAACACTTTTTCTAGTGTTTATCATTAGTGTCATATTTTATTGAATCTAAGATGCACTTTTTTTACATTTTAGCGTCTCTTTTCACATTTTAACTTCTCTGAAATTTGAATGTGTATTTCCTTTTTACTGTGCATACTTTTATCTTGCCTATAAAAATACTGCATATCAGCTTGCATGAAACTCAAACTTCTGACTAAAAATTCATTGTTGTTGCCATTCTTCAGTTTATCTTGGAGGTGTGGCTAAGAAAAATGCAAAAAAGAAGAATTTGAGATAAAATCAGATTTTTTTCCTCTTTCCAGAATGAGGGCTGGAGAAAGTAGCTTGGCCTGAGATAGGCAGGTGGAAATCAATGAACTACTCAAAAAAAGAACAACCCAAAGATCATGCCACCAAGTCAAAGTCAAGTGCTCGCTATGTACCAGATGCTGGGTTTTCAGATGTTAAGCTAAAAAGTAAATTAGACAAGAGTTTTGCTGTTGAGAAACTCGTAGACTATTGAAAGAGAGAATGTCGTATCTTAACATTTTACACCAAATTTCTAGTTCATCCCTGGTAATATTTTATTTAAAATATGGTTTGTTGTTGCTTTTTGAGACAGGCTCGCTCTGTGGCCCATGGTGGAGTACATGGTGCCATCATGCCTCACTGCAGCCTTGACCTCCTGGGCTCAAGTGATCCTCCCACCTCAGCCTCCTGAGTAGCTGGAACTATAGGTGTGCGCCACCGTGCCTGGCTAATATTTTAATTTTTTGTAGAGATAGGATCCCAAAGTGTTAGGAAGTTATAGGCGTGAACCACCATGCCTGGACTAAAATATAGTTCTTTATTTACCTATGAATACAGTTATGTTGCATCAGGAAATTAGATTTAAGGTATTATCAACTGCAGGACTCATGTGACTTCCCCCCCCATCAACAATGCCCAAGATACGTTGTTTAGTAAAGAAGTGGGGTGGAGGAAGCAAGCATAGGACAGAATAAATGAGGTGATCCCATTTTTTCAGTATCATATAATTTCTAATTTAACTGTTGCTGGATGAATACATTTCTGTATGTATTTTATGACTGGTTCAAGAAAATATCTATTCTCTCTTCCCCCGCTAGAGGAAACACGAATGAGGAAATACCATTTATCCAGTATGTTCTGTTGAGTGCTCTATGTCAGTAGGCTAGGCTTTGAGATACCAAATTAAATAAACGTTATTTCTAACTCCAGTCTTGTGGCACTATTACTACAAATGCATAGAAAATTTGTACAACTATGACTAGACCTGTGGTAGGAATACAGTTTCATTCTTCTGGTTGTTACCTGGGAGGGTTTCACATTTGAGCCTGATCTTAAGAAATATATAGTGTTTTACTAAGGGATCAAAGGCATTCCAGGTAGGGAAAACAGCTTGCACAAAGACATGGAGTTAATGGAATTACATTTGAGAAGGAACTGCAAGGACACGAAGCTGGAGATATTACTATAAATAAAGTATTTATTGAACACTTACCATATTTTAGACATTGTTCTAAGTGTTTTACATTTATTCCTAACAACAATCTTTTGAAATAATTCTTTCTATTGTCTTCATTTTACAGGTGAGGAATCAGAAAAGTAAAAATGGTATCTACTTATGAGAGGCCTTAAGTTCGAATTAACCATGTGGAAGGTAAAAGGCAGAATAAAACATTTAAATCAAAGTCTTTCAAATGAATTTAGATTCAAATAACTCAAGAATCATTCAGGAGTTAAGAAAGGTTTTATATTAAATTACAAAGTGAAGTTCATTATTAAAATTCTATTTACTATATTAAGTCATGCATTGCTTAACAATGGAGATATGTTCTGAGAAATGCATTGTTAGGCAATTTTTTTTTCTTTTTTTTTTTTTCTAGACAGAGTTTCACTCTTGTTGGCCAGCCTGGAATGCAGTGGTGCAATCTCAGCTCACTGCATCCTCCACCTCGCGGGTTCAAGCAATTCTCCTGCCTCAGCCTCCCGAGTAGCTGGGATTATAGGCATGCGCCACCATGCCTGGCTAATTTTGTATTTTTAGTAGAGACAGGATTTCTCCATTTTGGTCAGGTGGGTCTCAAATTCCTGACCTCAGGTGATCCACCTGCCTTGGCCTCCCAAAGTGCTGGGATTACAGGCGTGAGCCACCACGACCAGCCCAGTTAGGCAATTTTATTGTTGTATGAATATCACAGAGTGCACTTATACAAACCTAGATGCTATATACACACCCAAGCTGTATGGTATATGGTACAGCGTATTGCTCCTAGGCTACAAACCTGTACAGCATGTTACTGTATTGAATATTATAGGCAGTTGTAACACAATGGTCTTTTTTTTTTTTTTGTCTAAACATGTCTATTTTTTAGACAGGGTCTGGCTGTGTTGCCTAGGCTTTAGTGCAATGGCTCACTGCAGCCTCCGCCTGCCAGGCGCAAGTGTTTCTCCTGCCTGAGCCTCCCCTGTAGCTGGGACTACAGGCGTGGGCCACCACATCCTGATAATTTTTTTTTTTTTCTAGTTGAAAATGGGGTTTTGCAATGTTGGCCAGGCTGGCCTCAAACTCCTGGCCTCAAATGATCCACCCACTTTGGCCTCCCAAAGTGCTGGGATTACGGGTATGAGCCACTGCTCCCAGCCTTTAAACATGTCTTAACATAGAAAAGGTACAGTAAAAATATGGTATAAAAGATCAAAAACAGTATACCTGTATAAGGTGTACTTACCATGAATGGAGCTTGCAGGACTGGAAGTTGCTCTGGGTGAATCATTGAGTGAGTTATGAGTGAATGTGAAGGCCTAGTGTATTATTGCACACGACTGTAGACTTTATAAACACTGTACACTTAGGCTACATGCAATTTATTTTAAAAAATCTTAATTAAAAAAAAATCACTGTCTTCCCCTTCCACATATTGTCCCACTGGAAGGTCTTCAGGGACAATAAAATGTGTGGCGCTGTCATTCATATGATGGCAGTACCTTCTTCTGGAATATCTTTTGAAGGATCTACTTGAGGCTGTTTTACAGTTAACTTTTTTTTTTACTTAAGTAGGAGTACACTCTAATGATAAAAGTATAGTATAGTAAATACATAAACTAGTAACATAGTCATTTATTATTATTATCAAGCATTATGTACTGTACCTAATTGTTTTATGTGACTGGCAGTGCAGCAGTAGTTTCATCGCCACATATATGTGAGTAATGTGTTGTACTGTGGTATGATGTCAGCTATGGTGTCACTAGGTGATAGGAATTTTTCAGCTCCATATAGCAAAAGTAATTGCTATCCTGACTTCTGTATAATCACATCTTTGTGTTTCCTATAATTTCATCACCCAAATGTGCAGTCCTGAAAACTACAATTTAGTTGTGTTTGTGTTTTTTTTTAATCTAAGTCTCTTAACCTACATATCCCCCTGCCACCTTCCTTTTCCCTTTCTTTCTTACAGTTTATTCCCTGAAGCAGCCAGTTATTTTGACCTGTACAGATTCCGTAGTCTGGATTATGCTGATTGCATAATTTTTCTTCATCCTTTGTATTTCCCGTAAATTGGTAGTTGAATCTAAAACCCTGATCAAATTTAGGTTTTGCTTTGTGTTTTTGTTTTTTTTCCACCTCCTAGGAGTTAGTGTGGTATATTCACCATCAGGAGATATATAACGCCAGGCATGATGGCTCTAACCTGTAATCCCAGCACTTCGGGAGGCCAAGGCAAGAGGATAACTTGAGCCCAGGAGTTTGAGACCAGTCTGGGCAACATAGCAAGACCCTGTCTCTATAAAAAGTAAAAAAACATTAGGCAGGTGTGGTGGCGCATGCCTGCAGTTCCAGCTACTAAGGTGGGATTGAGGCTGCAGTGAACCGCGATGGCACCATGCACTCCAGTCTGGGCAATAGAACAAGATCCTGTCTTGATAAAAAGAGAGTTATAGTGTCTAATTTTCTCTCTTTTTGTGATTTTTAGCAGCCACTGATGCTCGACACCTAGATCAGTGAATTTATTAAAGCTTGCAATATGGTGATATGTGAATTCTGTTATTTCTTCACTTATAAGGTAGAATGCTTCCACAGAAAGAAACCTTTTCTTTTCTGCTATCTGGTTAGTAGTTGTACCTAGTGGTGCAGTTCAATTAGGAAAAATTGGATATTAGCTTCTTTATTTACCAATTTTCAAAATAATATGTTAATTTCTTGTTATTTTCTGAAAGTGACCAGTGAATTCTTCTTGTCATTATGAACCTTTTGATTTAATTATTTGTGCTTTCATTACAGCTGTTGTCCTTATTTTTGCTCAATTGTCCCATCTTGGACCAATGGGAGCCTCTTTAAGCTGGCTCCTTAGTGCTTTTGACATGGCTTTAGTGATCTTTGATAGCTTCCATGCTGTCTGTAGTAAGAAGTTCTGGATTCCTCTTAGACATTTCCTGACCCAAATCTAGAATCAAATTTTTTTCATAAGAAGAGGTTGCTTCCTTTTGTTGGGAAGTGGTATTTCAAGATCACAACTGGAATTTAGGGATACTTATTGCTACTAGGTTGGCCATTGTTTCTAGGCTTTTCTTACGGACAGAGCCAGGATATGCATACTGACACTTCCAATCCATACACAAGGTTTCATGATTTTTAAAATTATCATCTTCTATTTACATCTGTATCTCCTTGTATCCCATACTGATAATCCTGATTCTCAAAGACATAGCTGATGGTCAGATTAGAGTATCATGGAAATATTCAGTTGCATTGTCCCACTTTACAAACTCAGTGTTCTCCAAATAGTAATACAAATATTTCTACTGTTAATATGATTAGTGAAAATAGTTAATTTTTTTTCACATATGCTCTTTACATTCTTCTTTATTTTTGGGTTGTACTGTATCTGTGTTGTCAGAGCATATTGACACAGGCATGCTTCATTTTATTGTGCTTTACTTTTTTGTGCTTTGGAGGTAATGTGTTTTTTACAAATTGAAAGTTTGTGGCAACCCTGCATTGAGGAGGTCTATTGAAGCCATTTTTCCAACAGCATGTGCTCACTTCATATCTCTGTATCATATTATGGTAATTCTCGTGATATTTCAAACTTTTTCATTATCGTATCTGTTATGGTGATCTGTGATTGGGCATCTTTGTTGTTACTATTGTAATTGTTTTGTGGTGCCGTGAAATTCAAAAGCTAGGTTTCTTGTGCCAGTTAGCCAAGTTGTGAATGCAAAGGAAAAGTTCTTGAAGGAAAACTGCTCCTTCAGTAAACACAAGAATGCTAAGAAACAGCCTTATTGCTGATAGGGAGAAAGTTTGAGTGGTCTGGATAGAAGATCAAACTAGCTGCAACATTCCCTTAAGCTAAAACCTAATCCAGAGCAAGACCCTAACTCTTTTCAGTTCTGTGAAGATTGAGAAAGGTGAGGAAGCTGTTGAAGAAAAGTTTGAGATTAGCAGAGGTTGGTTCATGAGGTTTAAGGAAAGCAGCCATCTTTGTAATATAAAATTGCAAGGTGAAACAGCAAGTACTGATGTAGAAGCTGCAACAAGTTATCCAGAAGATCTAGCTAAGATAATTGATAAAGGTGGGCTACACTAAACAACAGGTTTTCAGTGTAGACAAAACAGCTATCTATCAGAAGAAGATGCCACCTAGGACTTTCGTAGCTAGAGAAGAGAAGTCAATGCCTTGCTTCAAAGAACAGTCTGACTCTTTTGTTAGGGGATAAAGCAGCAAGCAGTTTTAAGTTGAAGCCAATACTCATTTACCATAGTGAAGATCCCAGGGCCCTTAGGAATTGTAAATTTACTCTGCCCACATGTAAATGGAACAACAAAACCTGGATAGCAGCACATCTGTTTGCAGCATCGTTTATTGAATATTTTAATACCACTGTTGGGACCTACTGCTCTGAAAAAAGATTCCTTTCAAAATGTTACTGCTCATTGTCAATGCAGCTGGTCACCCAAGAGCTCTAGTGGAGATGTACAAGGAGATTAGTGTTGTTTTCATGACTGCTAATACAGCATCCTTTCTGTAGCCCATGGATTAAGGAGTAATTTTGACTTTCAAAGCCTATTATTTAAGAAATACATTTTGGAAGGCTGTAGTTTCCATAGATAGTTATCCCTGTGATGGATCTGGGTTAAATAAATAGAAAACCTTCTGGAAAGGATTCAGTATTCTAGATGCCATTAAGAACATTTGTGATTCATAGAAGGTCAAAATATCCACATTAATGGGATTGGGGTTCAGGATTTCAGTGGAGGAAGTAACTGATGTGATAGAAATAGCAAGAGAACTAGAAGTGGAATCTGAAGATACAACAGAATTGCTTCAATCTCATAATAAAACTTGAAAGGATGGCCGGGTGCGGTGGCTCACGCCTGTAATCCCAGCACTTTGGGAGGCCGAGGTGGGCAGATCATGAGGTTAGGAGATCGAAACGATCCTGGCCAACATGGTGAAGCCCCATCTCTACTAAAATACAGAAAATTAGCTGGGCGTGGTGGCGTGCGCCTGTAGTCCCAGCTACTCAGGAGGCTGAGACAGGGGAATCCCTTGAACCTGGGAGGCGGAGGTTGCAGTGAGCTGAGATCACACCATTGCACTGTAGCATGGCAACAGAGCAAGACTCTGTCTCAAAAAAAAACAAACTTGAAAGGATGAAGAGTTGCCTCTTGTTCATGAGCAAAGAAAGTGATTTCTTCAGATAGAATCTACTCTTGGTGAAGATGATGCGAACATTGTTAAATGACAACAAAGGATTTACAATATTACGTAAACTTGGTTGATGTGACAAGATTTGAGGGGATTGATTGACTCCAATTTCGAAAGTTCTGTTGTGTAAAATGCCATCAAACAGCATAGTATGGCACAGAGAACTCTTTGTGAAAGGAGGAGTCAATCACTATGGCAAACATCAATGCTGTCTTATACGTTGCCACAGCCACCCTAGCCTTCAGCAACCACCGCCCTGTTCGTTCAGCAGCCGTTAACATGGAGACAAGACCCTCAACCAGCAAAAGGATGAACATTTTTTAGCAATAAAATATTTTAAAAACCAAGATATGTCCATTGATTGTTTTTTAGGCATAATGCCATTGGATACTTGATAGACTACAGTATGGTGTAAACATAACTTTTATGTGCACTGGTAAACCAAAATGTTCACGTGACCCACTTTATTGCCATAGTAGCTTTATTGCAGTGGTCTGGAACTGAATGCAGAGTGTCTCTGAGGGTACAGTACTATGTATTCTTTCCCTTTTAACTCTCATTTAGTCCTACTTCTGCAAGTAAATACATGCTGAATGCTCACTACCTCTTTTTAGGTCACTGGCTTTATAGTCATTCTCCTTGTCCGGAGCTTGTTCTGTAGTAAATTCCTCAGGAAGAGCTCCCCGAATTCTTTCATGTTGCAAACAGTTTGTCTGTGACCTTTTTACTTGAAGTTTTGTCTGGATGTAAAATCCTAGGTTCACGTTTTCTCTTCTTGAATATCTTAAATGTGTTACTCTATCGTTTTCTGACATTGAAGGTTGTTAACAAAGTCTGTGGCTAATCTCATTCATTTGCTTTCCCTTTTAAATGACTTGGTCTTTTGGGTATCCAAAGGATTTTTTTTCCCCCCACATTTAAAAAAAATTCTAGGTTGGGCGCAGTGGCTCATACCTGCAATCCCATCACTTTGGGAGGCTGAGGTGGGCAGATCAGTTGAAGTCAGGAGTTTGAGACCAGCCTGGCCAACATGGTGAAACCCTGTCTCTACTAAAAATACAAAAATTAGCCAGGTGTGGTGGCATGTGCACGTGATCTCAGCTGCTCAGGAGGCTGATACAGGAGAATGTGGGAGGCAGAGGTTGCAGTGAACTGATTGCGCCACTGCACTCCAGCCTGGGCAACAGAGCGAGAACCCAGGAGGTGGAGCTTGCAGTGAGCTGAGGTTGTGCCACTGCACTCCAGCCTGGGCGACAGAGCGAGACTCGTCTCAAAAAAAAAAAAAAAATTCTGTTTTGTTTGAATGTATGAAATTTTATACTTGTATATAATTTGTATATTTACTTTCATGTTTTATCTGTTGTGTTTATTTGCTCTTGTATTTTTTATGGTTTCATATTCAATTTTGAAATTATTTTTCTTTCTAAATTTCTAATTATTTTGTTACTACATTTGTAAGTTTAAAAAATATTGTTTTATGCTGTGAGTGTGTGTCTAGCATTGGCTTCTTTGGCTTCTAAAAGATTTAACTTTGACACTATTCCATTGTTTGCTTTTCTTTTGTTGTCTGAAATTAGTTTTTTCAACTTTTAGAAGAGCAAGTTTGAGTTAGGATAACATTTCTAATTTATGCTCTACAGCACCCTCTTCCCTTGTTTTCATGAAGTGTTTGAAAATACTGTTTACTATCTGAGATCTCTAGGCTGTTTCTTTCACTTTGTTCCTGTGGTCTCACATTATGGTCTGTTCCCTGCAGTTTCTCTTCACAGGAGGCTCTGTTCTGAAAGGGAGCTTTAACTGGTTAATGTTGAGTCTTCAATGGTCCAGGCTGCTCCACCCCCAATAGACCTTACCTTGAACTCCTTGCACTTGCTTATAGTGCTGTTTGTTGGACTGTGTGGAACACCTCCCAGTTTCAGCTGCTGCTCTCACATTGGTGCTTTAAGCTTTCCAGTGAGTTCTTGTAGTGATGTAGGGATCTTCCCCAGGTGCATAAGATACCCTATTACTTCACTCTGCTACCTTTCAGGTCTTGTAGCTGTTGGTAGGTTGTTACCTCCTATTCATATTTTGGAATTTGTAGAAATACTTTGTCATCTAATTTTCTAGTTTTCTGTATGTATTGTCCATGGGTTTTGGGTTTTACTATCCTAGTTGCTCAGTCAGATTTTTTTCTTGGGAGTTGGAGGATGAGTTCAGGGAACTTCAAAATAATCCCATTCATCTCAAATCACTAGAATGAAGATAGAATTTTAAATAAATGCCAGTAGGATAATTGGTTAGCCATTGGAAACGCGATAAAATGAGATCTGCATCTCATACCATATGTAAGGATAAATCCATTAAAGTATACAAGCGCCGAAGAAAAACATGGGTGGATTCCTCTGTAACCTGGGTGTAGGGAAAGCTTTTGTGTGACTCAAAAATCCAGGTGCAACAAAAGAAAATATTGACACATTTGACTATATAAAATTAAAAAGCTTCTGTGTGGTAAAAACCCACCATAACAAAAGACAAATGACAAACTTATAGAACATGTCTGTAATATATATCACAGATAAAGGGCTAATAAATATATAAATGATTCTTAAACATGTGATTACTTCACTTAAAATAAGAGAAATGCAAATTTAATCTATACTAAGATACTGTTTCACATATTACATTGGCAAAAACTTAAAATGTAACAATATACTTTATTGATGGGGCTGTAAAGAAACTGGAACTCTCTTACAATCCTGGTGGTGATGCAGAGGTACAGCCTTTGTGGAGGGGAATTTGACTATAGCTAACAAAACTGCGCATGCATTTGTGTATTGATTCAGCAGTCCCACTGAGGATACAGCTCTGAAAGTGTGCAAATACAGATGTGTAAGATTATTTATTGGAGCATTGCTTGTTGTTACAAACTATTGGAGACAACCTAAATGCCCATACATAAGAGGTGGTTGAGTAAACTATGGTACTTACACACAATGGAGTGTTATAGAGCTGTGAAGAAAAATAAAGATGCTTTCTACGGACTGATAGAAAGTGATTTCTAGGAAACATTAAGTGAAAAGTACAAAAGACTATGTATGCTATCTTTTATGTAAGAAAGAAGGGAAAATCAAATAAAGATGTGATTTGCTCATTTTGTACAAAAAGAAACAAGATGGATAAATAAGGAAATTATGAAACTGGTCACTTAGAGGGTATGAATAAGAACAAGGTCAAAAGGAAGGGGTGGTTGAACAGGGTAAGAGGATATTTTTGGGATAATCAGAGAAATTGGAATAAGGTCTGATTGGTTTTAGTATTCTAGCCATGTTAATTTCATGATTTTGATAATTGTACTGTAGTTATGTAAGAGAAAGTCTTTTTAGAATATAAACACTGAAGTATTTAGAAGTAACTTAATCTCAGATGGCTCAGGAAAAAATGCATGTGTGTGTATATATAGAGAAAAGAAGAATAAAGCAGATTTGGTAGAACATTAATTGGGAAATCTAGATGGAAGGCTTAGAGAATTCTTTGTATTATTCTAGCAGATTTTTGGTATGTTTGCAATCATATCAGAATTAAAAGTTTATTTTAAAAATACTGTGCAATTGCTATAAGCCATTTTCCCAGAATTCCCTCTGTAAGATGACTTATGTGGCTCTTCTGCCTTTTTTCTAAAGAACTTCCATATTCTTATGGAACACTATTTTATAGTTGTTGTGGAGGCACCAATTTTATGAGTGTAGTGAATCTTATAAACAAGTTACGAAATATGCTTTAGTTATCAACTCTTGCATTGGTATTGTATATAATTTTTAAAATGGTCTTTACATTAAAAAACGGTTTAGATGTATTTAGGAGGTATAAGTGCAGATTTCTTATATGCATATATTACATGGTAGTGAAGTCTGGCCTTCTGGTGTAACCATCACCAGAATAGTGAACGTTCTATCCAATAGGTAATTTTTCAACCCTCACCCCGCCATCCTCCCACCTTTTGTAATCTGCAGTGTTTGTTATTCCACTCTGTATGTCTATGTGTACACATCATTAAGCTCCCACTTATAAGTGAGAACATTTGATATTTGACTTTCTTGAAGTTATTTCATGGGATAATGGCCTCCAGTTCTGTCCATATAAGATGGTATCTCGTTGTGGTTTTAGTTTGCATTTCTCTGATGATTAGTGATGTTGAACATTTTTTCATGTTTTTGGCTCCTTGTATGTCTTCTTTTGAAAAATGTCTGTTCATGTTCTTTACTCACTGTTTAATAGGGTTACTTGTATTTTCTTGTTGAGCTGAGTTCCTTGTATATTCTGGATATTAGCCCTTTATTGGATGCATAGTTTGCAAATATTTTTTGCCATTCTGTAGGTTGTCTTTTGCTATGTAGCATTTTTTTAGTTTAAGTCTCATTTGTCTGTTTTTGTTTTTGTTGTGCTTGGTTTTGAGACTTGGTTTTAAATTCTTTGCCTAGGCCAATGTCTAGAAGAGTTTTCTCTTGTTTTATAAACAAGTTATGAAATGTGCTTATCAGCTTCTGGTATTTGTGAAGTTTTAGGTCTTATGGTAAGGTCATTAATCCATCTTGCGTTAATTTTTGTATGTGGTGAGAGGTAGGGGTCCAGTTTCGTTCTTCTGCATATGGCTATCTAATTTTCCCAGCACTGTTTATTGAATGGGGTGTCCTTTCCCCAGTGCATATTTTTGTCGACTTTGTAGAAGATCAGTTGGTTGTAGGTATGTGGCTTTATTTCTGGGTTCTGTATTCTGTTTGTATAGAAATTTTAGAATTAGCATGTTGGGATTTTGGTGGAGATTGCTTCTAATATATAGATCACTTTCTAATATTGGTTATATTGCCCTCTTTTTTTTGGATCAGTCTTGCCTTGAGCTTATAAAATGTGTTAATTTTTCCAAAAATTAAACTTTTAGTGTAGTTTTCTCTCTACACTACACTTCTTTCTTTCTTTTTATTTCATTATTTTTTGCTTCTATCTGTATTTTTATATTTTTCGGCTGGGCGCGGAGGCTCACACCTGTAATCCCAGCACTTTGGGAGGCCGAGGCGGGCAGACCGTGAGCTCAAGAAATCAAAACTATTCTGGCCAACGTGGTGAAACCTTGTCTCTACTAAAAATACAAAAATTAGCTGGGCGTGATGGTGCGCACCTGTAGTCTGAGCTACTTGGGAGGCTGAGGCAGGAGAATTGCTTGAACCTGGGAGGCGGAGGTTGCAGTGAGCCAAGATCATGCCACTGTGCTCCAGCCTGGGTGGCAGAGTGAGACTCTATCTCAAAAAAAAAAAAGAAAAAAAAAAGGAGTCCACTATGTTGCCCAGACTGGTCTCAAACTACTGGACTCAAGCAGTTCTCCTGCCTTGGCCTTCTAAAGTGCTGTGATTACAGGTGTAAGCCACTGCACCTGACCATTTTCATTTATTTTAAATTATTTTAGACACTGGATAACATGCTGAACCTTCTTTTTTAATATATGCATTTAAGGTTATAAAGTTCTTTGTGAACACTGCTTTAGTTGGAGTCTCCAGGTTTTTCGTTATATAAACCTTTAAATTTGGTAAGTCTGTTGTTACATATATTATTCATTTCTAAATATTTTCTGATTTCTTTGACCCAGGACTTTTTACCACCCCAAAGTTCAGTGTTTTCAACGATTATCTTTTACCTTCAATTCTGTGGGTGGCTGGGCAGTTCCTCTGCTGGTTTTGTCTAGGTTCACTTATAAGACTATTGATTTCTTTTTTCCATTATTTCATTTTTTGTTGGGAACAGGCCCCCAAATCTGGCCATAAACTGGTCCCAAAACTGGCCATAAACAAAATCTCTGCAGTACTATGACATGTTCGTGATGGCCATGATGCCCATGTTGAAGATTGTCGGTTTACCGGAATGAGGGCAAGGAATACCTGGCCCACCCAGGGCAGAAAACTGCTTAAGGCATTCTTAAACCCCAAACAATAGCATGAGCCATCTGTGCCTTAAGAACATGCTCCTGCTGCAGATAACTAGCCAGACCCATCCCTTTTTTTGGCCCATCCCTTTATTTCCTGTAAGAAATGCTTTTAGTTAATCTATAATCTGTAGAAACAGTGCTTATCACTGGCTTGCTGTCAATAAATGTGTGAGTAAATCTCTGTTTGGGGCTCAGCTCTGAAGGCTGTGAGACCCCTGATTTCCCACTCCACACCCTATATTTCTCTGTGTGTGTCTTTAATTCCTCTAGTGCTGCTGGGTTAGGGTCTCCACGACTGAGCTGATCTCGGCAAGTGGCGCCCATACATGGGGCTCGAACCCAGGTTGAAGGGTCACTGAGCAACAGTTAGAGAACGTGGAACTAAGCTGGAGGACATCCGAGTACTCTTAAGCAATCCCGTGGTAAGAATGGGAGCTCAGAAGCATCAGGGTAACATTGGGACAAGTGTGGGCTCTGGTTTGTTCCACCTTGGAACCTTTTCACACTGATGAGGAGGAGGAAGTAGAGTATAACGAAGTAACAGAGCAGGTCTGTTTGCCAGCTAAAGCTAAAGCGGCAAAGGAGGAAGAGGTTCATTCCTACCTTTCTGCACCCCCTCCTTATTTTGAAGAAAAAGAGTGGCCTTACCCTCCAGATCTTTCTTTTCCAGAGGACACTGTGCGAAAAGTAGATGCCCCAGTGACTGTTCGAGCAGCGCCTCGAGCGACTGCTCTCGGTTCCATTCAGGCAGGAATTCAGCAAGCTAGAGGAGAGGGTGATTTAAAGGCTTGGCAGTTGCCTGTTACAATACACGCCGCAGATCAACAGGGAAATATTCTAGCTACATTTGAGCTTTCTCCTTTTAAATTACTCAAAGAATTTAAACAAGCTAGTAATCAATATGGACCAGGTTCTCCTTTTGTAATGGGACTGTTAAAGAATGTTGCTGTTTCCAGTTGGATAATTCCTACTGACTGGGACGCTCTTACTCGAGCTTGTCTAACTCCTGCTCATTTATTACAATTTAAAACTTGGTGGGCAAATGAAGCTTCCATTCAGGCTGCTCGCAACACCAGGCCCAACCTCAAATTAATATAACTGCAGACCAACTTTTGGGGGTCAGCGGCTGGTCTGGTTTAGATGCACAAGTGGTTATGCAGAATGATGCCATAGAGCAGCTTAGGGGAGTGTGCATTAGAACTTGGGAAAAAAATCACTTCAGGTGGAGAACAATACCCTTTAGTGCTGTAAAACAGAGACCAAAAGAACCATACATGGATTTTATAGCTTGGTTACAGGAGTCTCTTAAAAAGGTAATTGCAGATTCAGCTGCTCAGGATATAGTGTTGTGATTTTTAGCTTTCGGCAATGCTAATCCCGAGTGCCAGTCTGCTCTGCGACCTATTAGAGGGAAATCACATTTAGTTGATTATATCAAGGCCTGTGACGGTATTGGAGGTAATCTGCATAAGGCTACTCTGCTAGCCCGGGAAATGGCAGGACTGAGAGTGGGTAAAGGAAATACTCTGTTTCCTGGAGCTTGTTTTAACTGTGGGAAGCATGGTCAGACTAAAAAAGAATGTAGAAAAAACCAGCGAGTCAGGCCACCAGATAGGGGAGAAAAGAAAATTGCTAAGCCTGAAATATGTACAAAATGTAAAAAAGGAAAACATTGGGCTAATCAGTGTCACTCTAAGTTTGATAAAGATGGGAACACGATTTTGGGAAATGCCATGAGGGCCCATCGCGGGCCCCTTTCCAAATGGGGGCATTTCTGGCTCAACCATTCCCTCACCCTTGTACAATGTCTGTCCCTTGCCACAGCTGGTAGTGCCGCAGTAGATTTATGCTGCACAAAAGCTGTGAGCCTTCTGCCTGGGGAACCCCCGCAAAAGGTCCCAACAGGAGTCTGTGGACCCTTGCCAGCATGGACGATAGGATTACTTCTAGGAAGGTCTAGTTTAAATTTAAAAGGAGTACAAATACATACAGGAGTCATTGATTCAGATTACAATGGGGAAATTCAAATTGTTATATCTACTTCTGTTTCCTGGAAAGCAGAGCCAGGAGAGCGTGTAGCACAGCTCCTGATTGTGCCATATGTGGAAATGGGGACAAGTGAAATTAAACGAACAGGAGGATTTGGAAGCACAAATAAACAAGGCAAAGCAGCTTATTGAGTGAAACAATTACTAATAAATGTCCTACCTGTGAAATAACTATTCAGGGAAAGAAATTTAAAGGTTTGGTAGGTATAGGAGCAGACATTTCAATCATTTCTCTACAGCACTGGCCGTCTGTGTGGCCAATTCAACCCGCTCAATTTAACATAGTTGGAGTTGGTGAAGCCCTTGGAGTATATCAAAGTAGTGATATTTTGCATTGTGAAGGGCCCGATGGACAACCTGGGACTATTCAACGACTTATAACTTCTGTACCTGTAAATCTATAGGGAAGAGATTTATTACAACAATGGGGGAGCACAAGTTCTAATTCCAGAGCAGTTATACAGCCCTCACAGTCAATGTCTGATGGATGAAATCAAGTATGTCCCTGGTATGGGACTAGGAAAAATTTGCAAGATTTGAAGGAACCTCTTTAAGTGGAAAGACAAAGTTCCTATGAAGGTTTAGGATATCATTTTTGATGGCAGCCATTGTTAAGTCTCCAGAATGTATACCTTTAAAATGGTTAATAGATAAGCCAATTTGGATAGAACAATGGCAACTAAGTCAAAAGAAACTGGAAGCTTTAGAGGACTTCGTTAATGAACAGTTAGAAAAAGGACACATAACTCCAACATTTTCCCCTTGGAATTCTCCAGTTTTCATAATTAAGGAAAAAATCAGGTAAATGGAGAATGTTAACTGATTTAAGAGCCATTAATTCAGTTACATAACCTAGGGGAGCATTGCAGCCAGGATTGCCTTCTCCTGCTATGATTCCAAAAAATTGGGCTTTAATAGTCATAGATTTAAAAGACTGTTTCTTTACTCTCCCCTTAGCTGAGCAGGACTGTGAACGGTTTGCATTTACAGTTCCTGCAATAAACAACCTGCAGCCTGCTAAGCGTTTTCGTTGGAAAGTGTTGCCACAAGACATGTTAAACAGTCCAACAATTTGCCAGACTTATGTAGGGCAAGCAATTGAACCTACTGGTAAAAAATTTTCACAGTGTGACATTAGTCATTATATGGACAATATACTTTGTGCCGCCCCTACTTGAGAAGTATTACTCCAATGTTATGATCACTTGCAAAATTCAGTTTCTGGCGCTGGTTTCATTATGCTCCTGACAAAATTCAGACTACTACTCCTTACTCCTACTTGGGAACCTTAGTAAATGACATTGCCATTCTGCCACAGAAAGTAGCCATATGTAGGGATCAATTGAAAACATTAAATGACTTGCAAAAATTACTAGGGGACGTTAATTGGATACGACCTGCTCTAGGCATTCCTACCTATGCCGTGAGTAATCTATTTTCTATCCTTAGAGGAGATCCTAGTCTCACTAGCCCTCGGCAATTAACAAAAGAGGCTGAGGCAGAGCTGCAGCTAATCGAAAAGCAAGTCCATAAAACTCAAATAAATAGAATAGATCCAGAGAAGACTCTAGATTTGCTAATATTTCCAACTCAGCATTCACCTACTGGTGTTACTGTCCAAGAGCAGGACTTAGTAGAGTGGCTTTTTCTTCCACATGCTAATTCACGGACTCTAACTCCTTATTTGGATCAAATCACTACTATGATAGGAAATGGGAGAACTTGGATTGTTAAATTACATGGATATGATCCTGGAAAAATTATCATCCCTCTCACGAAGGCACAAATACAGCAAGCTTTTATAAATAGTCTTACTTGGCAAACCCGTTTAGCTGACTTTGTGTGTATTCTTGATGATCATTTTCCTAAAATGAAACCGTTTCAATTTTTGAAATGAACTAATTGGATCCTCCCTAGAATAACTAAATTTAAACCAATTGAAGGTGCTGAGAATGTTTTTACAGATGGGTCTAGTAATGGTAAAGCTTCTTATTCTGGATCAAAAGGCAAAGTTTTCCAGATGCCTTATACTTCAGCTCAGAAAGCGGAGCTTATAGCTGTAATTGAGATATTGACTGCTTTTAATATGCCTATTAATGGGATTTTTGATTCTTCATATGTGGTTCATTCCACACAATTAATTGAAAATGCTCAGTTATGATTTTTTCTGCCCATGTTAAACGTCACCTTTTGCAGTGTTTTGCGGTGATGGGCATTCCAGCTTCTATTAAAACAGATAATGCACCAGGCTATACTAGCCAAGCTCTAGCTACATTTTCCTCTATATGGAATATTAAACACATCACTGGTATCCCATATAATTCTCAAGGACAAGCCATAGTGAAAAGAATGAATCCCTCCCAGAAACAGCAGTTGCAAAAGCAGAGGAGGCGGTAAACAGGGACTGTGGGACAACCCATATAAAATTGAATCTAGCATTATTAACTTTAAATTTTTTTAGTCTGCCTAAAGGCTAGGTGCTATGAGCAGCTGAACAGCAGCTGCAGAAATCAATTGCAAAGACAGAAGCAGAACAACTGGTTTGGTGGAGAGATCTGATAACAAAAAGTTGGGAAATAGGTAAAATAATAACTTGGGGTAGAGGTTATGCTTGTGTTTCTCCAGGACCGAATGAACAGCCAATTCGGATACCATCAAGACACTTGAAACCTTATCATGAGCCAGATGCTGAGGAAGAGATTCTGGGAGGATCCCAAGGACCCCCCAGTTGCAGCCATGTTGAGACTGATGCTGAGGAGGACCCCAACTGTCATGAGCAGCACCCGTCAAACACGGCCATCTACTTGGGGACAGGTCAAGAAGCTGTCACAGATGGCAGAAGAAAACCTGAGGAAAGCAGGACAACCAGTCACAATGAGTTATTTAATGGTAGCTATGATAGTGGTGATCACCATTGCTGTGAGTATTCCTTCAGCAAGGGCTGACACAGAGAACAATTATACTTATTGGGCATATTTATCAATCTTGGCTGGCAGTAATGCCAGGAGGTAATCGCTCTGTGGCACAGTTACACATACTTTCTGATCTCAGTATTTACCATAATGAATCTGCTCCTATTATTGAGGCATACCACCCTCAAAAACCTATTTGTGAACAAAATTGAACCTGGCCAGAAAAAATGAACGTACTTGTTTAGGAAGATTGCATTGCAGAACAGGCAGAGGTGCTGTGCAGTGATTCCTATGGAATCATTATTGATTGGTCCCCTAAGGGATGTTTAGCTTAAATTGCACCTCTCAGTCTGTGTGCCACAGCCACACTATGTTCAGCTGGTCTGAACAAAACGGTCAGATGGTAGAAATTGTAGGAAGTACGGCAAGAGTTCCTATTATCTGGAAACATGGCAGTATAGTGGCACCTCAACCTCAAATGATATGGCCCACTGTAGGAGCTAAACATAAGGATTTGTGGAAACTATTAATGGCTCTGAATAAGATGAAAATTTGGCAAGGAATAAAAAAGCATCTAGAAGGACACTCTACAAACTTGTCTTTGGATATTGCAAAATTAAAAGAACAAATATTTAAAGCATCCCAGGCACACCTGACCTTAATGCTAGGAACTGGAGTGCTTGAAGGAGCTGCAGGCAGATTAGCAGCTAGTAACCCATTAAAATGGATAAAAACACTTGGAAGCTCTGTGATTTCAACCATGATTGTGCTTTTAATCTGTGTTGTTTGTCTTTGTATAGTCTGCAGATGCCAATCTGGACTCCTGCAAGAAGTAGCTCATCATGACAAAGCTGCCTTTGCTTTTATCACTTTGCAAAACAAATAAGGGGGACATGTTGGGAACAGCCTCCTCCCCCCGCCCCCGCCAATATCTGGCCATAAACTGGCCCCAAAACTGGCCATAAACAAAATCTCTGCAGCACTGTAACATGTTCGTGATGGCCATGATGCCCATGCTGAAGGTTGTGGGTTTACCAGAATGAGGGCAAGGAACACCTGGCCCACCCAGGGCGGAAAACCGCTTAAGGCATTCTTAAACCACAAACAATAGCATGAGCAATCTGTGCCTTAAGAACATGCTCCTGCTGCAGATAACTAGCCAGAGCCCATCTCTTTGTTTTGGCCCATCCCTTTATTTCCTGTAAGAAATGCTTTTAGTTAATTTATAATCTGTGGAAAAATGCTTATCACTGGCTTGCTGTCAATAAATATGTGGGTAAATCTCTGTTTGGGGCTGTCAGCTCTGAAGGCTGTGAGACCCCTGATTTCCCATTCCACACCCTGTATTTCTGTGTGTGTGTCTTTAATTCCTCTAGCGCCACTGGGTTAGGGTCTCCACGACTGAGCTAATCTCAGCAATTTTTACGCCTTCTAGTAGTTTCCTATTAGTTGTTCTCTCTCTTTTTTCTTTTACAACTTACCCTAGAATTTTTAACATGGGTTTCACTTGTTTTCAAGTCTGAACATTAATCAGTAATACTTTTTTTTTTTCTTCTTCTTTTTTTAAATTATACTTTAAGTTCTAGGGTACATGTGCATAACGTGCAGGTTTGTTACATATGTATACTTGTGCCAGGTTGGTGTGCTGCACCCATCAACTCGTCAGCACCCATCAACTCATCATTTACATCAGGTATAACTCCCAGTGCAATCCCTCCCCCCTCCC
>NW_012104220.1:2587583-2697392 GCF_000951045.1 Mandrillus leucophaeus | reverse complement strand
TTTTCAAGATTTTTAGTTTCTTTGCGCTGGGTACGTAATTCCTCCTTTAGCTCTGAGAAGTTTGATGGACTGAAGCCTTCTTCTCTCATCTCGTCAAAGTCATTCTCCGTCCAGCTTTGATCCATTGCTGGCGATGAGCTGCGTTCCTCAGTTGATAATGCAGAAATCACCTGTCTTCTGTGTCGCTCGCGCTGGGAGCTGGAGACTGGAGCTGTTCCTGTTCGGCCATCTTGCTCCGCCCCCCTAATCAGTAATACTTTATCATCCTCCCAGATAGTAAAAATACTTTAGAACACAGCCTTCATTGACTTTTCTCCTAATTTATATGCATTTGTTGTAGTGTAACTTTTTCTTAGCTGTGTGAAATCTCTTAAACCTATTGATTATATATTTAATTTCAATTGTATATTTTATTTTTTGAAATTTCATTTAGTTTTCTCAGATCAGTGTTACTTTTTGGTAGATATCTTCTTGGTAGATATCTACTTCTTGGTACCTACTTCTTGGTAGTTACCTTAAAATTTTTTCTGTGTGTATTTACAAAAATACAGTCTACGTTGTTTTTTAGGATGAGTCTGGAAATGCCAACTGAAATTTTGGGTTTGTTTTTGTTTTCTACAATTTCTGCTAGTCCTTGGTTATGGAGTCTAATTTCCTTAGTGCTTGGATTATTTTTTATTATGGTCTGGACATTTTATTTAAAATTACTTGTCAGAATAATTTTGAGGCTTGTAATAAACATACTTTCCTTTTAAGAGCAAAGTCTGCTTCTTTACCTAGGAGCATTGTCAGTCAGGGAACGACTTAAACCAAGTTTCTTGAGAACACAGTCTAAATTTTTTAGTATAGCATCTTAATAAAAACAACACTCAATGTTTCAGATTTTATATTGGTTTCCCAAAGGATTTATAGCACTGTATTTCCAAATCATTGTCATGTTAATGTCTTGCAAATCAACATCTCTGCTCATGAACTTCAAATCTAAGCATTTTTAAAAATTGTCTTCTGAACATTTCCATATACTTAGCTTACTGGGATGTGAAATCAACATGTTTACAATGAATCCAATTACTGTTTCTCTGAATGCTTATTTTACTGTTATTTATTGTAGTCAGTGAAATCACTGTCCTCCAGTCATCCAGGGTGCAAACTGCGTTTGAGACTTGGAGAAAAATACTTTGCCTTTTAAGATACCAGTTTGGAGTTGATGGCTGCTAATACTTCCTCTGACTTTAAGTTTGTGGTCTTCTCTCCCTCTCATTTCCATATGCAGTTAGTTCCCAACTCTTATTTATTCCCTTTCTTGTCCTTTCTAGTAATTTTCGTGCTTCTTTCTTCCACTCTCATACCCACTGCCTTTGTTCAGGCATTCATCATCTCTGATCTTGGGATAATCCTTGGGTGCCTAATACATTCTAATCACTGAGGGCAAAAGTTAACAGGTAAATATTATTGTCCTCACCATTACAGAGAGGATACATCTTTCTTCAGTCACACAGCCGGTAAATGGTGTAATATTAATCACTAACATTTTTTGAATCTTTATGCCAGGCTGTATTATAAGGACTTTACATGTTTTTGCTAATGGTGTTGTTACCTCCATTTTTCAAATGAGAGAACTAAGGTACAGAGAGATTACATAATTTGCCAAAAGTCACACAGCTAGCACACAGTCAAATTGGAATTCTAGTCCAGGAACTCTCTAGGAGGTATACTTTGAACTATTACCAGGATTTGAAGAGATTTCGTCTCCTTCTGAAACGTGTACGTTCTTTGTATATCATACTAGAAAAGACTGTTTTCCTTTCTTCTAATATACCCTGCTCTCTTAAGAAATCAGTTCTTTTGCTTATCAGGTTCCCTTATGGTAGAACATAATATCATTCTTTTAATCATCTCACCCTATATCCTATCTATTTTTTAAGTCTAAGTTTAGATTCCACATCATTTCTGGAGTAAAGTTTTCACTTTTTCTCCCCCTTGGGTTAACATTAGTTGCTCTTGCTTTTCATAGCACCTTGTTTAGACCATAATACTTAACTTTGTCTGATATGATAGTTGCTTATCTGTATTTTTCTCTAGCTGGATTATGAAATCCTTGAGGGCAAATACTTTACCTGTTAATCTTTAAGTCACTTATGATATACCTGGAGAGCTTGTGGTTTGTAGTAGGGTGTTGATAAGTTTGTAGAGTTTCCACTTTCATATTTTCATTTTGCAATTCTATTTCCTTAATTATTCTAAATTAGTGTTTCTTAAAGTAAAAGGCAATTTTCTTTATATTCGGCTAAATCTTAAGTTAGAGTAAAGGCCCTGTATAATTCATTCCTGCCTACTTCTGCCCATTTCTAACCTTTCTTATCTTCACTCTATATTCTGCATATTCATTGGCTTCCTATCTTCTGTTTCCCTTTTTTTCACTGTGATAGTGCTTCTTAGTCTGTAATTCTAGTAGATCAAAAACATCAACGTTTAACATAATCAGCCTATGACATGGCTTTAACTACTTTTGAGCATTTTCAGTACTGAATCAACGTGTGGTGTCTTTTTAAACACTTAAGCTGTCAGTGAAAGTAATATGTGCCCAACTAGGGGTCTTTTAGTGTGAAGTTGTGATTATATTCAAAATTAGATAAAATAATCAAGTTATTTAGAAATATTCTATGTACTAGAAGTAATAGAGATATGGCAATTACCTTTTTTGTTGTTGTTTTCTAAAAGAAGTGGATTCAAATGTAGCTGAACATCTGAGCATTTATTTTGAAATGGTACCTTAAAACAATTGTCTTACCCAGCGGGTGTTGTGAGGATGGGTATCCTTCTACTCCTAAGATTGCTTGTCATAGGCAGCTGCTCTGTGGTTAACCTGGTCCGGTTGGTTTACTGCCTTGGCCCTGGCAGGTTTCACAGTTTCATATCTGGTCACTTAGATCTTTTTGCTTTGTTGATAAAATCCAGAAGTCTTGGCCTGACTCAACTAAAAATCTTCCTTTAAAAAATATTTGTGAAAGGAAATTTACTAACATACTAAGTGAAACAAAGTTTAGAAGGCAAAACAAGATAGAAGTACCTACTGTGTATCAGACATAGTCTTAGGCCTGAGTAGAGATGAAGAAGACATGGCCCCTGCTCTCAAGAAGCTGATGAGGGGAGAGGTATGATGTACAGATTGCCTAGAGAACACAGAGGGTGTACCTAATACACACTGTGTGAGAGTAGAGAATGGACAGGAAGGTTTCTTAGACAAGGTCATCATGTAATTTATTATCCTAACTGGTACAGTTTTGAGACTGAAAGAGTGTAATTAATTATTATATCAGGACAACAGGTGTAAACACGGACCATTCTGGGCAAACTTAATATACATGGCCACTCCATTCCAAGAAGATATGTGCTGAATTGTAAAGAGAAGTAGTAATCAAATAGGTTGATTGATGAAGAGTCCTTTAAAGCAGAAGAAATAGTATGTGAGGAAATAGTGGGGTAAAAGTGAGCACAGTATTAGGTTGAAGCATGTGCAGTTGCCATTTTGTAAGTGAGAAATGGTCAAATAATTGCAGGTTCTCGTAGTTTAAGCTGATAGATGAAGGTAACTTGAGCACAGAGTGTTTGTGCCTAGTGGCAGGAGATGAACCTGAAAAGAAGGCAGGAGCCAGATTGTGAAGTTCTTTGAGTACTATTTTATGGAATTTGGATTTTATTCTGAAAGTCATTATGTGCATGTTTATGTTTAAATTTTAATTATAAGGTATTTATTTAGTTTTTGAATAGGCAATACATTCTCATGGTCTGAAATTAAAAAAAAAATCTGTTGGTTTAAGTGGGAATAGTTTGTAGTTTTCTTCATTTAATTTTTGTTAGATTTTGGTGTCAGTGGTTTTTTTTTGTTTGTTTGTTTGTTTTTGGAGACAGAGCCTTGCTGTGTTGCCCTAGCTGGAGTGCAGTGGCAGAATCTCAGCTCACCGCAACCTCCACTTCCCAGGTTCAAGTGATTCTCATGCCTCAGCCTCCCAAGTAGCTGGGACTACAGGCATGCGCCAGCACGCCCAGCTAAGTTTTGTATTTTTAATAGAGACAGGGTTTCACCATGTTGGCCAGGCTGTTCTTGAACTCCTGGCCTCAAGTGATCCACCTGCCTCGGCCTTCCAAAGCGCTGGGATCCACCCGCCTGGACTTCCAAAGTGCTCGACCTTCCAAAGTGCAGGTGTGAGCCTGCCCAAGTTTGGTTGTCAGTGTTTTACTTGCAGCAAAAATAATGTGGAAACCTCTTTTATCTGTGTCCTAAAACAATTAAAGCACTGGAATTACCCGTCCACTGGGGGTTTTGTTAGCATTCCCCAGTAAATTGTTTGGGTTTGGTTCTTTTTTGGGGGAATGGAAGGGTAGGAGGTAGGCAGCTCTCAGACAACTTTATAATTTCAGTTTTTCAGTCTGTTTAGTTTTCTTTCTGCTAGGTTTGGAAAATTATATTTTTCTAGAAAACTACCCATTTCATTCAGACTTTCAAAATTCTTTACATAGGGTTGAGATAAGAAGTCTTTTACCTTTTTTTTCCTTCAAATTTTATCTATGTTCATGCTCATTTTTTTTTCTTTTATTTTTTGTGTTTTTGTACTCCTTTTAAAATTAGATTGTCTCATGATTTATTTTCCAAAGAATTAACTCTTGAATTTTAATGTATTAGTATTTTGTTTTCTAACTCATTAGATTCTGCTTGGGTGGTTTTAAATTTCTTCTGCTTTTTTTTGTTCTTTGTAAACTTTTGGTTGGATGCTTATGTTATTAACTTTTTTTTTCATTTTTTATTGAAATAAATAAGGTTCTGAACATTGCTGTAGGTGAATGCCACAGGATATATATTTTATATATATGTATGTGGTCTATACATTTATGTATGGCTGTGCATATGTATATGTACTTGTGTATACATATTCAGTATGTATATACATATGCACATATTTGATGTGGTTATGGAAATAAATTGAAAGAGGACAGAAACGAATGATAAGGAACTCAGAAAACAAGTGAGAATATTGTAATAGTTCACATGAGAAATTTTGATGGCCCGAATTGAAATCATAGCAGTAGAAATGGAAAGAAGAGCATAGAGAGAGATTGGAAATGAAGTGTATGAGAAAGGGAAAATAAATATCTGAGAATAACTCACAGCTTTGTAGTTTGGGTAGCTGGTAGATAAAGGTGTGTTCACTGATTTAGGGCGTATGTTCAGTAGGGAATAATGGAAGAATAGATTTGGGGTGGAAAGGTGAGTTCAGATATAGACATGTTTGCATTAAATCCAGGTACAGATACCTTATTAAAATTCAGATATTCAAGTCAGGAGCTCAAGAAAGAGGAGGAAGCTAGAGATTTTGAGGGAGGGGGTCAGAGAAAGGGTAGATAGTTGATTTTGTGGTTTGACTGAGGTGGTCTAGAATAGTATCTCTATGATCTAGAGATAATAGGTCTAAAGATGAGTTCTTCAGGGTCTAAATCCTTATAGAACTTTCTTCCTTTGTTTTTAAGATGAAGTCTTGGTCTGTCACCCTAGCTGGAGTGCAGTGGCGTGATCTTGGCCCACTGCAACCTCCGCCTCCAGGGTTCAAGCCATTCTTCTTCCTCAGCCTTCTGAGTAACTGGGATTGCAGATGTACACCACCATGTACTATCATGCTACACGGCTTTTGGTGCCAGTATTGTGTTTAAACACTTGCTAAGTGATCATCTGGAGCCCGCATGTCTGATAAACCTGCTGTATTGGAATGTAGATCAGGCTAATGTGTATTAATGTAAAATCAAGAAAATCAACTTCAACTTCTGTACTCATGCTGAATTATTTTGCCATTAAAAATTTCTTTTATAGTGATAATTACAGGTGAAAGGTATTTTCATAGAACTTCTTGAGAAACAAATCTCATAAAGAAACTTTTAAGAAACTTATAAAGGCATTTTTTTTTTCTTTTTTTCTGAGACCGAGTTTTGCTCTTGTTGCCCAGGCTGGAGTGCAATGGCACGATCTTGGCTCACCGCAACCTCCGCCTCCTGGGTTCAAGTGATTCTTCTGCCTCAACCTCCCGAGTAGCTGGGATTACAGGCATGCACCACCACACCCGGCTAATTTTGTATTTTTAGTAGAGACGGGGTTTCACCATGTTGGTCAGGCTGGTTTCAAACTCCCGACAAGTGATCCTCCTGCCTCAGCCTCCCAAAGTGCTGGGATTACAGGTGTGAGCCACTGCACCTGGCCAAGAAATTTTAATTGTCACAGACTGATTAAAGAAAATGGGACTTATGTGTAGATTATGTGTTCAGGCCAATTGAAGCTTTATAAGATGTCATGGTTCCCTCTGAACAAAGTGTTTCATGGAAACTTGGAGAGACAAAAGTGATGAAATGATGGGAGAGCTGACTGACCATGTGACTCACTGGTAGGTGTGTGTGTACATGTGTATTATTTTTGTGAGCATCGCAGTGCATGAATCTCCTCTTATCTCTAATTATCAACTTATAACATTTATTAGTGGTAAGCAGTGTGGCATTTTTATTGAATTTTTTTTATTTTTATGTTGATATACATACATATACATTGTGAAATGATTACTATTATCAAGCTATATTTACCATCCTGTACATTAGATCTCCAGAACTTACTCATCTTGCGTGACTGAACTTTGTGCCTTTTGACCAACTTTTCCCCATTTCCCCCAACCCCTGAGCCCCTGGCAACCACCATTCTACTCTCTGCTTCTATGAGTTTGACTTTTTTAGATTCCACATGTAAGTGAGATCATGCAGAATTTGTCTTTTTGGGCCTGGCTTATTTAGTTTAATGTCCCCCAGGTTCATCCATGTTGTAGCAAATGACAGAATTTCCTCTTTTTTTTAGAGACAGAGTCTTGCTCTGTCACCTAGGCTGGAGTGCAGTGGCGCAATCTCAGCTCACTGCAACCTTCGCCTTCCGGTTCAAGCCAGTTCTCCTGCCTCAGCCTCCCAAGTAGCTGGGACTACAGGTGCATGCCTCCACACCCAGCTATTTTTTTGCCTTTTAGTAGAGACAGGGTTTCACCGTGTTGCCCAGGCTGATCTTGAACTCCTGAGCTCAGGCAGTCTTCCTGCCTCGGGCTCCCAAAGTGCTAGGATTACAGGCCTGAGCTGCCGCACTCAGCTCCTTTTTTTTAAAGGCTGAATTTATTCCATTGTATTTATATACCACAAATTCTTTATCCATTCCTCTCTTGATGGACACTTGGGTTGATTCCATATCTTTTACTGTTATGAATGATGCTGCAGGGAACATGAGAGTGCAGATACCTCTTTGAGATACTGATTTCATTTCCTTAGGATCTACACCCAGAAGTGAGATTGCTGGATCATATGGTAGTTATGTTTAATTTTTTTGAGGAACCTCCATACTGTTTTCCATAATGGTTGTACTAATTTATATTCTTCTCAACCAACAATGTACAAGTGTTCTCTTTTCTCCACGTCCTTGCCAACAGTTATCTTTTATCTTTTTGACAGTAGTCAGCCTAAGAAGTATGAGTGTTAGCTCATTGTGGTTTTGATTTGCATTTTTCTGATGATCTGTGATGTTGAGCATTTTTCACATACTAGCTGGCCATTTATATGTCTTTTGAGAAATGTCTATTCAGGTCCTTTCCTCGTTTTTTAAAATTGGATAGTTTCCTTGCTGTTGAGTTGTTTGAGTTCCTTATATGTTTTGGATATTAACCCCTAATCAGGTGTATGGTTGCAAATATTTTCTCCCATAGTGTATCTCTTCACTGCATTGTTTCTTTTGTCGTGCTAAAATGCATTTTGTATAACTGTTTTACAATTCATAAAAGATTTTAAACAGGCAAGTAATCCTATAATACAACTGAAGTTAGAAATAATAATAACTTACGTGCTTTTTAAAATAAAACATCTACTGTAGTTAAGTTTGGCTTTCTAGTCTTGTTTGGTGACTGGTATCTTATTACTGAAGATGTGCATTCTGCAGATCATCAGAGTTCAAATAGGATGTTGAACATAGAGGGTTGAATAATGTATGACCCCTGTAGTAGACTCAGATTCCCCTTTAAAGAAGGGTTTACTGCCCAGCTGTGAGAAATGTGAGATCCTGACAGCCCCCTCTTTCCCCACCCTTGTCCCCCACCTTAGAGTCTGGCTCAGGTCTAGAGACACTCCCCTCTCCTCATGTCACAGACTTCCTGGGGCAGCATGCATTTGCAGACTGAGCAAGGCAGAGGTAAAAAAGGCCTGACTATTTCAGCCCGTCACAGAGTACTCTGATGGACAGTGCTTGCTTTAGAACTTCCTATATGGTTGGCTGAAGTTATGTTGGGCTTGCATCAGTTTGAGTTCTGTCCAAACCTGGTTTCTCTGCCTTTCATTCACAGGTGTTTATCCCTAGTGAACATTTGTACCTCAGACACCATATTACCTCAGCCTCAGAGAAACCAGCCTGCAGTAGCTCCTGATAGCATGGAGCTAGTTTAGTGGAAGGGAATATACATCAAACAAGAAATTTAAAATGTTATCAATGTTATGTAGAAGCATAGGGTGCCATGGTAGTGCGTTATGGAAAGGACCAATGCCCAGCTAATCATATTGTTTTGAGAGGTAGCCTAGGTAGTCAGAATATGAACCTTGGGCATACTGCTTACTCTCTCCAGGCCACTTTCCTCATTTGTAATATGGGAATGACACATATTCTATCATCCTTTAGAAGACTAGCCTGGGATTGCTCACGTGGTTGGGGAAAGATTCCCAGCAGTAAGAGGGAGCAATGCACATCTTCCAAGCCTCTGTTTCTGTCAGTTTGTTGATGTCCCATTGGCCAAAGCGGTTTACATGGCCAAGCTGTGATTCGAGGATGAGGAAGTAGACTTGCATTTATGTTTGTATTTACACACACACGTGCCTAAAAATTACCAAACAGAATGTTATATAATAGTGATAGTTAAAATGTATTAAGCACTTTTTGTAAATAATGCTTAGTAAGAGTCAGCCGGACTATTATTATTTAATATGTTCTATCTCACTATGATATGAAAAAGAAGAAACGCTTTTAAATAATTTGGTATATTTGACATCTTAAAATCATTTTAATGATAACGCTTTTCACATAAAGTAAAGCTCTCTCTTTTTTTCCTCTGCAGTAAGAAAAGTGGAAAACCACCATTACAGAACAATGAGGTAACATTTTAAATCATCTTCTTTTTGGGATTTCATGTATTTATTTCATTTATTTTGTTATATGGCTCTGATTTAGGATAAAATTTTATAATTAGTAGGGAACTTAAAAATCCCTCCAGTCTTCTACACATTACAGGAATGCTGTCTGAAATAGGACTCCTGACAGGAAAGTGTTACCTTAGGAGGCAACCATAACTGCATTAGTTCTAGCCCATGATGATATTAATTTCCCCCCTTCTAGCTTCTTAGCAGTGACTCTGTTATATCTTTTATATCGAGATATATCTTGTCCCCCCACTCTTTCCCTCCCCCCTCCCCTCCCCTTCCCTCTTTTTTCTTTTTCTTCTCTTTTCTTTAAAATTTTCTTTTTACCAACCAGGTCTCATTCTGTCATCCAGGCTGGAGTGCAGTGTCATGATTATAGTTCACTGTAACCTTGACCTCCTGAGCTCTAAGGATCCTCCTACCTCAGCCTCCGAAGTAGCTAGGACTGTAGATGTGAGCCACCTTGTCTGGCTCTGTTTTCTCTAGTAGACCCACATATATTTGAAGATAGTTGTATCTTATGAGTGTTTCTTTCCCTGTGCTAAGCAATCTTGATTCCTTCTAATATGTCTAATGTGACATGGGTTCTGATCCTTTTTCAGTTCTGTATACATTCCTCTGAACCTATAAGAGTTTCCTTAGGCATTGTGCTTAGAATGGAATGTAGTTGTTCAGTTGTGGCCTGACTAGCGTGGAATATATCAGCATGATTACATTTCTTGATATGAATACAATATTGCTAAATTTCATCCTAAAATTGCTTTTATTTCTTTAACTATTACTATTTTTTACACTAAGTGAACTTTTTATGGTAAATTATAAACTTCAGGTGTATTTCTGACAAACAGCTCTACATCTCTACATGTTATATACATGATAGCTTTATTGAGTTATAATTATATACCATAAAATTTATCCATTTAAGTGTATAAATGAGTAGTTAGTATAGTCACAGAGTTGTGTGGCTATCACCATTACCTAATTTTAGGAAATTTTCATCTCTCCCAAAAAAATCCTATACCCATTAGCAGTCATTCCTTATTACCCTCTTCCCCCAATCCCTGGCAACCACAAATCTGTTTCTGTCTCTGTTAACTTACCTGTTCTGGACATTTCAAATAAATGAAATCATATAATATGTGGCTTTTTATACCTAGCTTCTTTCACTTAGCACAATGTTTTCAAGGTTCATCATATTGTTGCTGTATCAGTATTGCATTCCTTTTTATTGCTGAATAGTGTTCTTTGTATGCATATACCACATTATGTTTATCAGTTCATCAGTTGGTGGACATTTAGATTGTTTCTACTTTTTGGCTATTATGAATAATAATAATGCTGCTATGAAAATTTGTGCACAAGTTTTTATGTAGAGATATGTTTTTATTTCTATATCTAGGAGTGGAATTGCTGGGTCATATGTTAACTCAGTTGATTTGTTTTAGATAAACATTAATTTATTGCTGTAAATGTCAGATATGTTAACTCAGTTGATTTGTTTTAGATAAACATTAATTTATTGCTGTAAATGTCAGCTGATTGGGTTTAACCTACTATCTATACCATTAGTCTAATTTTTAGTGCAATTCTCACATCTGGCGTGTTAAGTAGAAGAATTATCTACAAATTTAATTTGCCTTTCCTTTCTTTCACAGAATTGCTGATAGTATTGACTATGTAAGGACCAAGGAGATTGCTCTGTGATATCTCTTAATCTTTGTTTCTGGTTATTCAGCTGTGACTACGTCCAATTATAGCAAAATCTGGTTCTTATTTCTCCATTAAGGCTACAATAATTTTATAAGAAACATCTAATTCCTTTATTAATTTATTAATTCACTTAGTAAGTCAATCTTTCAGTAAATATTTATTGAGCTCCTCATATATGCTTGGCATTGTTCTTGGCTCTGGGTATATGACAGTTATAAAAATAAGTTTCCATCCTCATGGAGCTTACATTCTACATATCAGCTAGTATGCTAGTATGGTATCCTTAACAAATAAGAAAATTGGAACAGTTTAACATGATGTACTTTTAGTAAACTCATGCTGGCTTCTAGTGATTAGTGTCTCTTAAGTCTTCCCCAACTCTCCATGTCAGTGTCTGTTCTCTGAATATCCTGGTGATTGACATCAAGATTGTCATTCTTTAGTTTCCATAATATTTCCTTCCCAGTCTTTGAAAAATGTGGTAAGATGTGCTTATGTTCACTTCTCTGATATCTCCAGCTCCACGATCTCTCATATCTAAGTTATATCTGAGCAATCAAATCTTAGTTATCTGAACTTAGTCATATCTGTTATTTGCATATCGGAGATCTGCAAGTTCTAGGACAGCTTGATTCATTTTACTCATTTTTTTCTTATTTTTCTGTACAATACTGTTTTAGCATATACTTATTTGCTGGTTGCATAGTGTGAGCAAGATAAATTTAGGTTATATTAAGTGATTGGCAATAAAAAGGACACAAGATGCACACTGATACCACATTTGTTAAATTTATAGGAAGTGCACACGTGTGCTAAAATGAAATCTAGTAGGATATGTAACAAAGACAGTAGGTTTAGTTTTCTTATTTTTGCTTATCAGAATTTTCTAATTTTTCTACAGTGAATATGTTACTTTTGAGGAAAGCAATTTAACCTATTATTTTCATAGAAATTTTGTATATCCTTTGTGATGGGGATAGGGTGGGGAGAGGCAATTTTCATAAGACATAAATTTTAAGGAGAAAAAAGGATTTAATTAGAAAGAGAACAGTATAATGAAATTCAAAATGTATAAAGATAAGTACTGTGCTGGGTTCAGTATTTAGCATTCCCATGCATATTTTTGTATTTTGGCATGTGTGTGTATCCATAAACAATATAGGGAGAATTACTTTACATATTTAAAAGTTTCATAAATTCATGTGTAAAATGAATTGCATGCATCATTCTAATTTTTTCCAGCATACTGTTTTTTAGATCACTCCATGTTTAAAGCTGTAGACTTGCTCTTGCATATTCTGTTTCTATGTATGTGAGCTGCTTTCTTTTTTACAGTTGTTATAGAGTTTTCATTGAATAATTTTGCTATGATTTATGTAATATTGGTATACATTTAGGTTATTTTTCATTTTATGGTATTATAAACAGAGTACGATGTTTTCATTTGTGTGGCTAAGCATATGTGCAGGTATGTTTGTAGGGTAAGTTCCTGAAAGTAAATTTACTAGGTTATTTTACATTTTACAGTCAGTGTACATTTTACATTTTGATAAATGATATATAATAGTTGTACCAGTTTTCATTTTTCCCTACAATATACAGGAATACTTATACTGTGTCAGCACTACATGGCCTCTTATTTTACTGCTATTTCAAACTTCTTTTTCAGTCAGTCTCACCTAAGGTGATTGACATATCAATAGGAACTTCTCATTGTACTTTGACCTTGTTACCTTTTGAATTTTAGGTTTTCTTTTTTCCTTTGTTACGTTATTACTTTGACTTCTCACATAGCTTTTAATGATTTGTTTGCTTTTTCTATAATGTTCATGTTAAACTTATATCACCACAGTGGTCTTTTTTTTTGTATTTAAAAAAATTATTGGGAAGTTTAGAAGTGGGAAAAGTGGTCTCTTTTTGTATTTAAAAAAATTACTGGAAAGTTTAGAAGTGGGAAAAGTTCATTGTGAATTTAAAATGGAATCTTAGGAAAGGCTAGTAATGTTATGAAATATACTGCCTCTATAGTTCCTCTTATTTAGATTGGTTTCAGGTAGAGTTTTGCTGTGATCAGGATACTCTCCTATTCCTGACATCTCTTTGAATTCAGCCCTTCTGAGCCAACCTCCCCGTCCAGGTGGTCCTTTGCAGAAAACAGTGATAATTTGGGAGAATATAGTTAGTTCCCTTCATGGATTGAAATGTAATGAAAATCCCTCAGCTTTCAGTCAGTTTAAGGATAGGGAAAGTGACAACAGGAACGGAAGAAAATGAGGAATTTTATACCAGTTAGCAACTAATATTTTAAAGTGTTTCAACTTTACTCTCTTGTAACTCTTTTTTTCTAACCTTCCTCATTGTTTGTCCTAGATCATTTCTTTAGAGTAGCTAGAAACAGGTGGTCTTCTGTTTAACTCAGATGTCCGTTTCACCTCAGGATTGTGCCACTTAAAAGTTGGAGCTAGGAATGGAGAAGGGTGTTGGCTACAGGTAAGGCAAGCTGAAGTGAGGAGGGAGTGGTGATGGTGACAGGAGGAAGAACAAATAGTTTAACTTTTTTTTTTTTTTTTTTTTTTTTTGAAGGTAGTTAGTATGTATGGCCTTCTCTTTACTCGTTTCTTCCTATGTTTTCCGGGTTTGGGGAAAACACAAACAGAGATTAGGTTGAATGTGTAAGGTTTAGCTTGAGGAGAATACGCTAGTTCAACTAAATGGACTGTGAGTAGGGCTTATTTCTCTGTTCTGTTTGCTGTTGTGTCCATATCATTTGGAATAGGGTTTGGATCAAGTAGTTGTTTGTTGAGTGAATGAATGCATGCATGTATGAATTAAGCAGACTGAGCCTGCAAGTCAGTAGGATGAGGTTTTCAACTTTATCTGAAAGACTTGAAATGCTGAGTCTCTGTTCCAGCAGTTGCAGGTTAGGCTGATTCTTCTCCAGTTCCTCCTATTGTAGTCTTTCTAGTCTAATCCTATGAACACAATGCCTTCAGACTTCCTTTTGTGGCCTATAGTTCTGCACTGCACTCAGTGCCTGTTTATTAGGATAATGTCTATAAAGCCTTAGCACAGTGTCTGACATATAGTTGGTAGTTATTATTATTCTAATTCGGTACCCAAACAGTTCACTTAAGGCTCATCTAGTGAGATATTTATTTAATCAAAGCACATTTACATTATATCTAGCTAATAGAGGTACTCTACAAATAGAAACAGGTATTTGTTTTCAGGAGTTAGCCAGATAAGTGAGCTGTGATTATGGAGGTGGGGAAACAGTCAGGGAATTGGGGTTTTTCTGGAGTATCTTGCCTTTTCCAAGAAGTTTCCCCTGTCTATTCTCCCAAACAGTTCAAGAGTAATGTCTCGTCACTTGTTTCCTTATCTTTGCAAATGGTTTAGTACTTCCATTTTCATGGAGCTAGTGAAAATGAAAAAACTCTTGAGAGAGGTAAGATTATCTTCTTTTAAATCCCTCTACACTAACAGTAAGCTCTCAGTCCTTACTGTGGCTTTAAGCCTCTGTCCTTTATAAGCCCTGCCTACCTTTTAAACTTCTCTCATTCTTGTTCCCTTTGCTGTAGCAATACTGCCATCTTGCTGTGAAATGTGCACACCTATTTTATTTCCAACACGTATTTTTGTGCTTGGTGTTCCTTGTGCTTCACTCCCTCCACCCTCGTACCCGCTTTAAATAATCACATGGCTTTTCTTTCTTTGTGTCTAAGCTTAAATGTCAAGAGGCTTTTCAGACCATCCTGTGTAAACTGTTCTTTTTTTTTTTCCTCATGACCCTGCCTGGTCTATCCGTGATAATTTATTTATTGGTTGATTTTTTGTCTGTGTTTCTCCCGCTAGAATGTGAGCTGCATGAGTGAAAGAACCTTGTCTGTCTTTGAATTTTATGAGGAAGAGAGAGTGAATTGACAGACTGTATATTGGAAATGTTAAATGGTAAATCTAGGAATCCAAAAATTTCCTATATTTGGTATCAGGGAAAATTCTGTTCAGGATTTTTTTTTTTTTTTTAAATATGGTGTTAATCAGGAAGTGGCTAATACAAAACTCAGTAAGCCCTTGGCCTTTTTTTCAGCTGTCTCTCTGACCTCATCCTCTGTGATGGTACCTTCCTCACAGCTGCAGCCAGTTTGGCCATTTTGTTCTTCCTCAAGCACGTTGCAGGCATTCACCTTGGTATTTTGCAGTTGCTATTTCTTCTGCTTGCAGTTTTCTTCATCCAGATAATTATGTGGTTCCAGAACTCACTTCCTTATTCAGTTTTTAGATAACATTATTTTCTCAAAAACATGTTTGAATATGAGGAGCAGTGTAAGTATGCAAGTCTGGGCTTTGTAAATTCAGTATTTATCTTGGTAACTGTTTATATTGACTTAGATGAAACATGGTTCTTTAATTTTATGATACATTTGTTATAGCGATCTTAAAAGGGCTTCTTGTTTTTAATGCAGAAAGAGGGGAAAAAGGAGCGAGCTGTGGTGGACAAGGTGTTTTTCTCAAGGCTCGCACAGATTCTGAAAATCATGGTCCCTAGAACATTTTGTAAAGAGGTAAGTCTTATGAAATTATAATCTTAAGTATATTGGACCATTCTTGAATAAAATACCTGAGTCTGGGTAATTTGTAAAGAAAAGAGATTTAATTGGCTCATGCTTCTGCTGGCTGTACAAGCATGGCGCAGCATATCCTCCACTTCCGGGGAGGCCTTGGGAAGCTGGTGATCACAGCTCAAGGTGAATGGGGAAGCCAGTGTCTCACATGGCGAGAGAGGGAGCAAAGGGCCGAGGAGGTGCCACGTGCTTTTAAACAACCAGATACATGAGAACTCACTCACTATCTGGAGGACAGTGCCATGCCATGAGGGATCTGCCTCCATGACCCAAACACCTCCTACCAGGCCCCACCTCCAACACTAGGGATTACATTTCAACATGAGATTTGGGTGGAGACAGATACCCAAATTATATTATTAGGTGTTCAACTTTCAAGGTTACATAAGATTAGAGCAATAAAATCATAACTCTTTGGTTATACTATAGGTCAAATTTTCTCTGTAGGTAAAGAAGACTACTAAATTTTTGTCTTTAAATCATCCCTGCCATACAAAAACCCGTGTTCAGTGCCAGTTTTTAAGTAGTTTTCTCTTGTTTATGAAATATTATTTCATTTTATGTGAAATACTAGGATATTGCCGTGCAGCTACCTCAAATGGTATTGCTTTGTTATAATTAAATACTGTCAATAAAAACTGGATTAAATGTCAAAAGACAAACCTTTTTATTACATTGAGATGTTAACAAGTCACATTAGTGTGGAATGTATTTGATTAAATATTTTTAAGATAACCAAAATGATACCTGGATTCATCAGGTATTTCAGGAAGTGAGCTGATTATATGAATAGTTTTATAATTCGTTCCTTTGCTCTTTTATCAAGATTATCTTCATTATTTGATAAACATTTTTAATGATTATTAAAATAATGCTGTGTTCTCCATCTTCCTCAGCATTCTCTCATTCTGTAACTAGAAATATCATTACCTTCAACTCTTCCTCTTCCCCTTGTCACCCTTTTTGATCACTGGGATCTGCTAATTTTTCCTATACTTAACTGTTAAAAAAGCATTGTAGTTCCCAAAGACAACGTCCATTTCTTCATCATGCTGGATTTGCTCTTCCCCTAACCTTGGCATCATGTCCTGATGATTCTGCCCTTGAGAAATTCTTTTTTAAAAAAGTAATGGCACTTGTTTTTTCCTAATTAGACAGAGGTAATACATGGTGCTTGAAGAAAATTAGAAAATGCAGCCAGATTTTTTTTTGGCACCTATCAGCCTCTTACTCATTTTGATATATAGTCATCTTGTGTGCAAGCATATATTTTAACTTAAAAATGAGATCACACACTTTTAAGATCTGCTCCTTCCCTTATATTATAAATGTTCTTTCTAAGTATCCTAAAGTTTCTCATAAATTATTCTCTCCCTTTACATTCCTATCGTTCTCACTATATCTTACCTGGATTATTAGATCTTAATTGGTCTTTTTGCTTCTTTTCCTTTTCCAGTTTGTATTCTTTCTTAAAATTCTGATGAAAACATGTGACTTCTTTTTTCTTTCTTTCTTTCTTTTTTTTTTTTTTTTGAGACAGAGTCTTGCTCTGTCGCCCAGGCTGGAGTGGAGTGACTGGATCTCGGCTCACTGCAAGCTCCGCCTCCTGGGTTCACGCCATTCTCCTGCCTCAGCCTCCCGAATAGCTGGGACTAGAGGCACCCGCCACCGTGCCTGGCTAATTTTTTGTATTTTTAGTAGAGACAGGGTTTCACTGTGTTAGCCAGGATGGTCTCGATCTCCTAACCTCGTGATCCGCCCGTCTCGGCCCCCCAAAGTGCTAGGATTACAGGCTTGAACCACCGCGCCCGGCCATGACTTCCTTTTTCTTATAGGGTGAATTACAACCTGACTTTGGCCTTCCTTTTAATATCATCTGCTTAGGAGATTATTGTTTTATGATCTGGCCCTATGTCCTCAACCTTTCATTTGTTTACAACATCATGTCTGTGACATCCTGTCCGTCCCCACAACAGAAACAAATATGTTTTTAAAAATTGATTAATGCTTATTATCTTTTTTGTGAATATTTCCAGTGACTCTTCAGGCATAACTAATTGTTTTCTCTCATTTCTACAACTCTCCTGCCTTTGAAGAATCCTTATTTAAAATACAAGCTTTTCTGGAAAGATTTGTATATTACCTTCCAATCAGTTAACAGCTTAATGTTCATTTCAACTATTGCAGGAGTTCAATGAATGTAAAACAAATTGGAGATATTGGATGAGTCCCTGGGAATTAGTAAGGGAGGTAGAAGGGGCTAATTTGGCCAGCCTCCCACCCTCTGCAGGCCTTCTTCCCTTACTTTGGCTTCTATGTCACTGTCTTATTCTTCCAATTTAGAAAATTTAAGATCAGCTTTAAATGTATGTACTTGGGGTTGAGGTGGCAGGATTCTCATCTCACAGAAAGATAACTGATTCCTACCCAGTGTCTTGACTTTCCCTGCTTTGTAATCTGTCTTGCACAGCATTGCTTAAGTAATATTCTTTAAACGTCACTTTTTAACATCACTTTTTGTTCTACTGAGAAGCTTGCAATAATTTTATATGTATAAACTCAGTACAGTACCATAGTTCATGTGATTTTAATCCCTTTTTTCTCCCATTAAATCCTTCATCTTTTTTACCCTTAATCCTCATTCTCTTTTTTGTTTTACTATTTATCGTATTTCTAATGCCATAACTGTCTTTTGGCACCCCAAACCTTCCCATCCCACAGCTTAGGACATGAAGTGATACAAATATGTTTGCCTAAATTTGTCTGCTACTTTTAAAGTATAATTCTTCCCTTCATAACTAAATTGAAAGCCCTGTGAGGGCATGGACACTATTGTAAGTTTTTTTAACAAATTAAACCGAATTTATTCTACCTAGGCAAAATTGTAGGCTTCAGTTTTGGTTAGTTAGCTGTATATTTACAGTTACTGTCTTTTTTCTTTGTTAAAGTTGTATGTTAAAAATATAAGAAAATAACAGTACACTATAATCTGGGTAATCTAAGTTATATTCCTAGCTTCTGTCCTTGACTAGGTATATGAAGGCAAGTCCTTTGACCTGCCTTGAAATCACTTTTGAATTCTGAATGAGAAAGATTAAATGAATCTATGAGGTCTTTTTCATTTATGTAATATTCTTGAGTTCCCTTTTAACTATATTTAAAATTGCTCATAGAAAAAATGTCAGCCAACTGTATTAAAGCTTACATAAAGCTTTAGATTTGGAAACCAAAAATTGTTACCAAGGTAATATTTCTTTGAACTTTCTAAAATGCATTTAGTTAATTTACTATACCTGGTTTATTTTAGACAGGTTACTTGGTACTTATTGCTGTTATGCTGGTGTCTCGAACGTATTGCGATGTTTGGATGATTCAAAATGGAACACTAATTGAAAGGTACTTTTTCATTCACCTTCCTCCTATATGTATGCAATGCTAATTGTCTCATATTTAAGCATTATCTTTATAAGCAAGAAATAGATTCTAAATTAGGTAAAAGATACTCAAGTCAAATTATGTGTTTGTTCATTTACTTAAAAAATACTTAGTGTTTCCCATGTGCCAGGCAATGTGCTGTACTGTGATAAGGGTCTATATGCCAGCGACTAGGAGAAACTGTACCAAGCCTTGCTGAGCTGACAGTTTATCAAGAGTTAGAGACAGGTAGACAGAAAATTAAAATGCAGTATAATAAGTGCTGTAATGGGAATTCTAAAAATCCACCAAGTTGGATTTCTGAAATTAATTAGATAATTTGGAGGAAAATTTCAAAGCATTTCAAAGAATCACATTGAGTATGTTTATTAGAAGGGAAAACAGTTCTTAGACATTTCTTTCCGCATCTGATGTTAGTGGTTTTTATATTTTTTCATTATAGTGTTTCTACATATTATTAATCACTGCAAATTGCTAATTTTGAATGTAAAAACATAAAAAATGTCAGTTGGGATATCTTGGGTTATAACAATTTACCATTTATCCATTAATAAATAATTTATTTTTCATAATACCAATTAGAATGTCAGAGTAAAAAATTTTACTAGGAATTTTATTTCCTGATATGCAATATTTTGTCAGGAAATTCCTTAAAAGTATTTAATCTAAAATAACTTTTTGAATGACAGTACTTAAAATTGTTAAATGCCCCAACATTTTGGAATAAAGGTTTTTTTCTCTTAGATTATTGATCTGCTTCCTAAAGATTTGTAGGAAGAGGAAGAATGCTTTATGACCATGCTCTCTGACTCATTTCTCTAGGACAGTAAAGAATCTTGTATGTACAGGATTAAAGCCCTTAAAGTACATACCTCTGAATAGGGGTAAATTATGTAGGCCCTCACATTCCACCCAAGTCTCCCTGAAAACTGTGGTCAGTCCTGTGCCTTTTAATTTTAATCAAAGTAATATATGAACATAGCTTTAAAAGTAATACATGAACATAGCTTAATGTCAAATGTCCTGCAGGACTTAATGACAAAACACATCAGTTCCTTGGTTCCTCTCACTCCTAACTGTCATTACCTGGAGCCAGTCATTTTCTATTCTTTTTACTGTTTCATTTATTTTGTGTCTGCGTTTCCATATTGCATGCTTGTATTACTGTTTATAGATTTCTTAGTTTCAAAAGTGTAAGTGTTCATCTCCTACTTTGGAAGGTGAGAATTAGCCGTTTTACACTCCCTCGATGCTCATCTTCTCAATGTTTTTTATATATAATAAAAATTATATAATTTTTTATTAAATCACAATTTATTGTTTACATAATTTTGACAGCTGAACCACATGGCATACTTTGGTAGTTGCTTTTCCATACAACTTTTTGTTTTTCCTGGTGTTTACAAATTGACAGTTATTTGTGCACATTATTATTTTTTTTAAACCTACTTCCCCCTAATTCAGCTTGAGCTTTTTGACAATACTGTGAAATCTTCTCAGTTTTGTAATATGGTCAGACACCAACTAATCTATCAACTTCATCTTTCTATTTCCACCCCCCCCATATGTTTTGTAGTTTCCTGTGTTTTGCTTTTTTTTTTTTTTTTTGAGATGGAATCTCGCTCTGTTGCCCAGGCTGGAGTGTGGCACAATGTCAGCTCACTGCAACCTCTGCCTCCTGGGTTCACGCCATTCTTCTGCCTCAGCCTTCAGAGTAGCTGGGACTACAGGTGCCCACCACCATGCCTGGCTAATTTTTTGTATTTTTAGTAGAGACAGGGTTTCACAGTGTTAGCCGGGATGGTCTCAATCTCCTGACCTTGTGATCCGCCCACCTCACCCTCCCAAAGTGCCGGGTCTTCTTGCTTTAATCAGGATTGGTTGCATATTAGGTACACCAAATAGCAATCATGTTTGAACTTGCTTTTATCATTATTCTGGGAATTTCTTTCATCTTTGTATCCTGAATTAAATAACCTGTTTCTGGATTTTTTTTTTTTTTCTCTTCCTCAGTATACTTTCTCAGTTTGGCAGATGCACTCTTTTTCTGAGTAAAGGTGAAGGGAGATAAATTTTTGAGACCTTGTAGATCTGAAAATTTCTTCTAGTCTCATACTTGATTGATAATTTAGCTATGTTGGTGCCTTCCAAGTTGGAATTCACTTTTCTTCAGAATTTTGAGAGCATCACTATGTTCTGGGTCTCAACCTTGGCTGCAGAATGATTGGAATCATCTGGAGAATTTTAAGAACTGTGAATGTCTGGGCCCTACCACTAGATATTCTGATTCAATTAATCAAACCTTTTTGAAGTATCTGGTAGATTCTGTTGTGCAGCTCCAGGGTGGGTATTGAGGCCTCTTGCCATTCTGATTGCTCAGCTGTAGCTGGAGATTTGTTTCTCCCTCAATCTCCCCCTTGGTCTTTGTAAAAAAATTGTTGATGTTGTGTTACTGGATGTTTGAAAATTTCACTGAACATTGGTTTGAATTTTTTGTGCTGGGCACTAGGTGAACTCTTTTTCCATCTAGAAACTCATTCTTCATTTGAGAAATTTTCTTGTGTTTAAAAAGAAATTATTCCTCTCCAATTTTTCTGGAATTCTTATTAGCTGAGTGTTGGAGCCTCTGGACTGATGATCTGATTATCTTATAATTTCTCTTCTATTTTTATCTCTGCCATTTTATTTTATTTTCTAGGAAATTTCTTTAACTTTATTATCCAGTGAATTTTTATTTGTTATAATTTTATTTCCAAGAGTTATCTTTTATATGGATGTTCATTTTTATAGCAATCATTCTTTTAAGGATGCAATATTTTTTCATCTCTGAAGCCATTTAATTTTTAATGTGTTTTTAGCTCCCTACATTTTTTGTTTCCTTCATGGTGCCTTTGTTTGTTATTCTGTTGTCATTCACATTAGAGGCTTTCCTCAAGCATTCTATGACTCTTGGCTATGAATTCATATTTAAAATGAAGTGCCTTAAACACTTACTAGAAGCTGGAGTTGAGAGTTTAATTGGTCTCCCTTGAAGGGTGTTTGTAGGGGAGCCTAATCATGTGCACGTGTGTGTAGTACTCAGTTTTAAAATTTAATTATGAGATTTTTAAAAATTGCTTTTCATTTTTTTTATGAGTTTCTGAACAAGTTTTTAAAAACCATTATTTTGGTATACTTTACACTTACGGAAAAGTTGTAAAAATAGAATAAGGGGCTGGGTATAGTGGCTCATGCCTGTAATCCCAACACTTTGGGAAGCTGAGTCAAGAGGATCACTTGAGACCAAGAGTTCAAGACCAGCCTGGGCCACACAGTGAGACTTCGTCTTTACAAAAAATAAAAAAGTTAGCTGACTGTGATGGCACATACCTACTACTACATGGCACAACTACACAGGAGGCTTAGCAGAAGGATCGCCTCAGCTTAGGAATATCCTCTCTCAAAAAAAAAAAAAGATTAGCGTAAGGAACTTCCTTATATTCTTAACCCACACTCACCAATTGTAAAACACACATTTTAAAGTTGTTAACTTTCTCCTAAATAGTTTTGAGCCTCTGCTGTGTATGAAATTCTTTAACATTTGGACCTTATCTCAAAAAAAGAAGTTTTAAAATATTGTACATTCATACAGGATAATTTTGTTTGAAAAGTTAACATATATCTCCATCTCAGTATTTAAGCTACAGTGCAAATTTATTTATTTATTTTCCCTTTTTGCCTTTTCTAAAGTAAGTCCAGATTCATGTATTTCTGCTAAAGAGAGCCTTAAGGAGACTTATTATGGTCCTTAATGTACTTCATTTTAATATTCTTTTCATATTTTAAACTTATTTGTTGATGGTGACTAATGACTTTGGAGTATGGAAAATCTTAATAGGAAAGACACCTTCTTTAGGGTGGAAACTATACTAATTCCGTGACATGGAGGAAAATTCTTTGTACCCTGTTGCTGCTTTATCTAATCATAAAAATATGTTTTATTTTCACCCATTTGGCTACAAGCAGAATTTAAAAATTACCAAACTCTCTTTTATAAAGTTTCTTAAACATTTAGAAGTTGCAGTGATTAGGGCTATTGTAAAATTGTTTTTGTTAATTATTTTTTTTGCAGTGGAATAATAAGCAGAAATAAGACTTTATTCAAGAAACCACTTTTTAAATTTATAGCTGCTACTCCAATGGTAAACCATTGCTGAATGATGGCATGTTCTTGTGTGTTTCACAGCTTGGGCAGCACTAAAGCACTTTGGTTTTATGTAAGGTTTGGTTCAAACAATTTTAACATAAATTCTCTGAACCTTTTGTACTGTCTTGATTGCTTAATGTCTCTAATATTCTTATTGCTATAAACAACATTTTTGTGTGGTTCTATTTAACTTTCTTGTAGTTAGCCTTTTTTTTTTTTTTTTAACTGTTTTGCTTTTTAGGGGCTACATAAAAATTGGAGTATTAATTTCTTTCAATCAGTCTAAAGGAACATTTCCCAAAGTATGTTCTGTGGAATCTTGGCTATGATAGAGGAAATGCTTCATGCTACAAACCCCTCACAGAGAGTTAAAATGCACATACTATACATTAAAAACTTTGAGAAGGTCTCTAGTCATATACTAGTTATTTTTGTGTGTACATGGGCAGCTAGGTTTAAACCAATTAGTCTAGTGTTTCTCAAATGTTTTATACAAATATATTTTATGAAATTTGGGAATATTACTAAGTATTATTTGAAATAAGAGTTCTGTGATCAAATAGATTCTATCTTTGTATTAGGTCATACACATATCTTACTCAAAGATCCTTTACTTATATAATGATGCTCTGTTCAAATTTTTAATTAAAACCCTTTTTAAAAATTTTTAATGTATATTTTAAAAGCAGAAAAATACGTAAAACAGATTAACAATAGGCAAAAGCGGAGCTAGTCTAGTTGAAGTGTGTTGAGGAACATGAAGCTTCTATAGATCCATTCTGGGCTCTGATCTATGCGTTAGTGCCAGTCTTGGCAAACTAGGACCCACAGGTCAAATCTCACTACCTGCCATCTGCTTTGGTAAAGTTTTATTAGAATACAGCCACACTTCTTGGCTGCTTTTTTTTTTTTTTTTTTTTTTTACTGTGGCAGAATTGAGTAGTTGCAGCAGAGCCCTTAGGGTGCACAAAGCCTAAAATATTTACTCTTGACCCTTTGCTGATCCCCATTAGTCTGTCTCCCTGCCATTAGTTCACACAAATGAGAATCAGATTGTTAAATATTTTAAAACAAACAAATGGTACTTTGTTTATTCATAATAATCCATTCCTGGGACTATAAAGTTGTTAATTGTTTTGCTCGCTAAATTTGTTTTGTAGCCACTTAAGCCTTTTTTTAAAGCAGCCATTTTTACTAAGAAATAATTAGTTATCATACTGTTTAATTTCGCCTTTTGCAGGATGAGGTTCCAGCAAGTTCAAAATGATGACGTTTTAAAGTTGCAAACATGTTTTTGCAAAAAAGTGTTTTTTAGCATCTTTTTTATTGATTGTTTTGATTTAATAGAAGTTTCCTAGAGTAATTTTAGAGCTTTACAGAAGTTTTCCTAGTGTTAGATTTTGCTTCTTTTGCAACTAATGCATTGCATGTGGTGGTTTGCAGTGGTATCATTGGTCGTAGCAGGAAAGATTTCAAGAGATACTTATTGAACTTCATCGCTGCCATGCCTCTTGTAAGTTTAATTCATTAAAAATCTTTTTAACCCAGGGGAAATTTGCATCTTTTAAAAATCTTTAAGGGTTTTACTTATTAAATTCTTTAAAGATTTATGATACTATATTCCTATTTTCAGTTTAGGTTTGTAATTTATAGTATAATTTTCAATGTAAACCTTCATACTAGATAAAAAGGGGATTATGTTTGGTTTAATTTCATTTATAATGTGTATATATATTCATATACATATGTATGTGGGTGAGGGGTTTTTTGGCATTTTTTTTTTTTAACCTTCAGTCCAGGTTTTCTTCGGTGTTTAGCAGCATCCCATTAGATAGCAGCAGCACCCTTCTCTTAGTTGTAACAACCAGAAATGTTTCCAGTCCTTGCAAAATGGATGTGGGCGGGGGGCAAGTTGGGGAGTTGGGGGAGATTTAGAGAGGGGAGTGCAAATCATCCTGGTTACTTTAGGCCATAAACTAGTATCGTAACTTGTACTACTAATCTACTTCCAGTTAAATTGGAATTTATGGTCTGAATTTTTTACAGATAAATTGTTTAGTCTAAAATATAAGTGATTTTCTTAGTTTGGTTCTCATTTTAATTTTCTTGGCACTGTAAGAACTTAATGTTCTAAATTTGTGGGTAAAAATGAGAAGCTTGGCTGTAAAATCCAGTTACGTTGAAATTGCCAGAAATTCTTGTTTAACAAAGCTGGAAGATGGGGCTACATAGCTTTTAGACATTTTAAAATAAACAGTTGGAATAAACAACACAGATATGAAAGATTAAGATTCAGCAAAGACCACTTGAGAAAAATTTTAATGTAACGATAGAAAATGTTAGTAAAGATGGCTCTAGATATAATCTGGAAAATAGCATCAGTGGTGTAAAACCTGTAGTTTTTTTTCTTTTTTTTAACAAATGCAAATACAGTGTATATAGAATTCCATTGTTTAGGGTTGTGGTGCTGATAGTAGGAAACAGAAAATATAAACATAAATGTCTGAACTCCTAAAAGCAAGTCTTTACATTGGCTAGAAAGGGGATAGATTTGACGTTTTGCCCATTTACAAAAAAAAAAAAAAAAATGGCAAGATACGTCTCATAATTAGTAATATTAACATATTCCATGTAAAGTTTAACATAGAATAATTCAAACCAGGTACATTTGATTTAGCTAAATGCAGTAAAGTAAAACAGAACTGAATTATATAATTTGGATTCAATTATAAAAATTATAGGATTTGGGACACAGGAAATAATGGAGAAATAAATTATAGTTTAGTAAGCAGAAATGAAAAGCAAAACCAATAATATTTGTTTGTTTGTTTTAGATCTCTCTGGTTAATAACTTCTTGAAGTACGGGTTAAATGAGCTTAAACTGTGCTTCCGTGTAAGGCTCACTAAATACCTCTATGAGGAGTATCTTCAGTAAGTGATAACCTATTTTTATATTAAAAGTATTTAAATAGAAGAGTACTATTTGTGAAGCTGATCAATATAGCGGTTTTTCTTATTTGTTGTATGTTTTCTAAGAAAACCGCTCTTAGGTACAGAAGCATATTGGGAACAACCTCTCAGTTATTTGGAATCTAGTCCTGGCTTTTCCATTAATTGACAAGTCATCATTTTCTGGACTTGTGTCCTCCTCTCTAAAATCAGGACAATCGATAGGATCTCTTCTGGCTCCAAACTTTTTTGTTTCTATGTATTTGAGCTAGGCGGTGTAATGTGATTTTTTGGGTTGTCGTTTTATCTTTAAAGTCACTTGTTTTAAAATTACTTTTCTTCTTGCTATTTTAGATCTTTCACATATTATAAAATGGGAAATCTGGACAACAGAATAGCTAATCCAGACCAGCTGCTTACACAAGATGTAGAAAAATTTTGTAACAGTGTAGTCGATCTGTATTCAAATCTTAGTAAGGTAAGTTTCTCTACTTTTTAAAAGATTATTTGTTTAATTTGTTGAATTTTGAATCTAAACAAATTTATATAGAATTGATTTTATGGACAGAACAGCAGCATGTAAATATTTAATGCTTTTGTAAGAAAATTAGAGTTGTAATAGTTTTAATTATTTTAATTTTTTCTATTATTTTTGTGAGGTACTTTGGCAAAGAACTGATAATTTAGTGTCTTATAAGGATTTTCTAAGAATTTTGCAGGTTGATTCCATTAAAACAGCAGAAATTTGAATTCTTATCTTTTGACCTGCATGTGTCCGGCCATTGTTAGAGATTGACTGTCAATTTATGTTTCTAATTCCACACTTAGAACACTAGACTAGGACTTCCTTTCTGCCCATTTCTCTGCTTCAGTATCTTTAATTCTAATAGATCTTAGTAAGTAGTAGTCAAAACATTTCACAAGATGCAAGTATATTTCAGTTTTCTAATTACTGTTTTTCCCATTCTCCTCAGAATATTGCCAAAGCTCCTGACTCTGATAGGCCTTAACCAGTTTTCCTTCTTCTCGCTGATTTCTCCAGTTCTTGTCTTAGTCATGTTATCTCACCACCCTTACAGCTTTCGCTGTAGTCTTCTTATTAAACCCTCTGTGCCATTACCTCTTGCATTGACTATGATATGTAGTAGGCACCTATTAAATAGTCTGCCCAGCATCCCCTCCCCTCTTCATCTGAGATGCTTCAGTTCCCACTCTAACTCATGTGACTTCCCTTGGTGTTGGGTAGGAGCTTGTCTCATACTGGACCAATGATAGTATCTTTGCCTCTGGTCACAGTTGACCTAGATACACAGTTTTGAGACCAAAGAAAACCAAAACTATAAAAAGGACTGGGTCACATTGTAAGAATAGGAATGTCCTAGCTTCAACCAGGTTGATGGAGGGAAGGCAATTCTTAGAGATATATATCCACAAGAGCTGCTCTCCTCATGCCCAGGCCCAGTGCTTTTCACTTCCAGCCCAACTTTGTTATTTATTTAGCTCTCCGGAAGCCTTTGCTAACTGATCCCAAACTCAGGAACTCTGACAATTACAAATAGTTCAGTAATTCAGCTTTCTCTTCTGTTCCCATTACAATATTTGAAAGTTTGTTTTCTCCCCCTTCTCTCTCTCTCTCTCTCCCTCTCTCTCTGTGTGTGTGTTTGTATGTGTGTGTGTGTTTGTATGTGTATGTGTGTGTATGCATGCATGGTGGGAATGGGGGGTGTATATATACAACTTCCCATATAATTTTATAGACATTATTATGTATTCTTTAAATCTTGGTACTTGAGCAACTCTCAGGTTTTGTCACATCTGGAATAGAGAAGAATGTTAAATTAATTAATTGTAGTAGGGCTGTGCACCACTGTGTAAATTAGATGTTTTAAATATCTAATTGACCTCCAACTTAAATTATGAGTCATTATTTTTGTTGTAAGTTTTAACAATTCTTGAATTTTATAAGTATCTCTAGCTTCTTGATAATTTATAAGGCAAAAAAAAAAAAAAAAAAGGAAAGGGAAAGGTAGATGTTGAATGTTGAAACAAGCCAGTTAACAAACCAAGCCATCTGTCCTAATAATGTGGATTAGAAAGTGCTGGCTGTTGGCCCAGCACAGTGGCTCATCCCTGTAATCACAATACTTTGGGAGGTCAGGGTGGGCAGATTGCTTGAGCTCAGGAGTTCAAGACTATCCTGGGCAACAGGGTGAAACCCCATCTACAAAAAATACAAAAATTAGCCAGGCATGGTACTGTGCGCCTTTACTCCCAGCTACTTCAGAGGCTGCAGTGAGCCAAGATCTTCGAGCTGGGTGACAGAGCCAGACCCTGTCTTAAAAAAAAAAAGTGGGGGCACGAGCAGTGGCTGTTGACTTAAAGTGAATGAACACAATTTGGGTTTCTTGAAAAACATTTCTAACTAATGCAACTGATGGTGCATTAGTTGAGTTGTCTCTGTGTGTGAAGAGCAGTACATTAATGTATTATTTTGGTTCTAAAGACTTGACTTTTATATTTCAAAATTAGATTCAATTACTTACTTGGTTATTTTGCCATAGAAGTGATAATGTAATAGAATCAAACAATATTGGAACAGGAAAAGCTTCTCACTTTACAGGTGAAGATATGTAGAAACAAGCTGGTAGCAGATTTGGGGTTACATCTCAGGTCATTTTATTTAGTATCTTTACATTATATTGACACATTACTGAGTTACTGGTGGTTAATTATCACAGTAGAGGTATCTTAGTTGATGGAAAGTGATAAATGTTTTTCCTACTTGATGGTCAGTAGACGTTGTGTAAGCTGTTCCCATTTTAAGTTTCTTGAGAGGAAAACTGTTATCTTTCATGTATTCTTTGATCTAGTTACTATCACAATGCATTATACATAGTGGGAACTCTACATGTTGATAATTATGTATTAAATGTTTAATAACATTTTGTAGTTAACATGTTGTATTAGCTATCATTCTAGTGCTTTAGTTTTAATTTGTGTATTCTAATATTTATTTTACAGCCATTTTTAGACATAGTTTTGTATATCTTTAAGTTAACGAGTGCAATTGGAGCTCAGGTGAGTCTTCTTTTATTTCACCTTTTAAATTGATATAATACAATATTTGAAATACATATTGTGAATAGCTTGATGGCCTGTAAGAATTTTTGTATATCTCAAAGAATATATTTTCACATGATTTACCTAACAAAGTCCAGTTATAAAATAATACTTTACTGGAGATTTTAGAAGTACTAATTTTTCTTCTTAATTTTCAATTTTGTGGCATTAAAAACCAGACAAATATATTGGCCAGGGGTGGTGGCTCACGTCTGTAATCCCAGCACTTTGGGAGGCTGAGATGGGAGGAACGCTTGAATCCAGGAGTTCGAGACAAGCCTGGACAAAAAGCGAGAGCTGCTTCTTTTTTAAAAAAATGATAAAACAGAAGTATTTAAACCATGAATATATTTATACTTATTGTTTCAAAGTAATGTCTAAAAAGAGATATGGAGACGTCCATATTAATATGAAATTCTAATGTTAAAGTAACGATACATTTAGAGTGGGTATAACAGTTCCAAGAATATTTTATAATATAAATGGTTGGCTATCCCATGAGCCTTATTATCCAAGTCTGATATTTGTGATGGCAAGAATCACTTTTAAGTTTTCTTTGAGTTATCTTACTGAAATGTAACTTTAGTCATTTAATATGTAATGTTATTGTTATATGTTTATAACGCAACCATATAATAATATGGTTGTTTTATGTGTGTGTGTGTGTGTATATATGCATTTCAGTTGATTAATTAATTATTTCCGTACTGGTTTTTGTTGCTTTCCAAAACACTAGGAAAGCAGGGTTTTGGTTTTGCTTTGTTTGGTTTTTTGAATTTTTCTGTTTATCTTCCTAATTCTTTGCTATCGTGTGATCCAGGTTTTATTATTCTTATATATTGTTTTACTGTAAGCAAGTAAATAGGCCAAATCCTTCTTGTCTCCTTGCAGTCATATTTTTATGGTACTTAGCTACATTTTTGTGATACTTAAATATGTCTCCATGTCTACCTGTTATCTGATTCTGCATTTCTTAAAGGCAGAAACTGTTTTAGTTATCTTTTTGGTTCACATTTGTAGTAGTTGTTGAAATGCATTGAATTGATCAGATTTAATTTTTTTTTTAAATCTTGAATACATACTAGCACATATATTGTGCTAGATAGTAGGAATAAAAAAATAAGTAAGACACAGTTCCTGCTGAAGAGGAATTACAATGTGGTAAAACAGGTAGATAGTCAAACAGTTATAATGCAGCATGATAAAGTTTAGTAATAGAAGTTTCAATAAAATATTTAGTGCCAGGAAGAACTGGAGGTGATATCTGAGCTGCTTTGGGGAGGTAAGTAGACATCCATTAGATTATGTCATGCTTGCTAAACATAAGAACAATCTCACTAAATGGAAACAGTTCAGGAAACATTTATTTTAGTATGGCAGGGTATAGTGTATACAGGAGAATGAGGGAAGTGCCTATGATGAACTTGGAAATGTATGCTTGAAGCTTTTCTCTTGGGATGGTCAATGGGTGATAAGGTCACCTGCAAAGTTATTAATACATAGTACAGCAGCTGGAAGCAAGATGTACAAGCAGGGAAAGACAGAGCTCGTTGGGGGGGAGCTGAACTTGAGGCATCTGCACAGTATTAAGGTAAAGATGTGTAGTACTTATATCTTGGGTTCATAAGAGTTATAGGTCCAGGGGTATAGATTTGAGATGAGAAGAGAACTAAGGAAGGAATTTGAGGGAATATTAATATTAAAAGAGAAGGCAAGAAAAAGAGGTCTAAGAATTATTGTGGAATCTTAAGAGATTATCAAGAAGATTTCCAACAGAAGAGTGTTAGATAACAGGAAAAGTGAGAACTGCAATTAGGAGTTTTTAGGTGAGCAAAATGTAGGAGAGCTGAGGGATAAGCTACAGTGGTGAGAGGAAAAGCTCATTGAGTGGTAAAAGTGTAGAGGCTACTGTGTACTTTTTCAGAAAAAAAACAAGGGGAAAAAATTACCCAGTAGAGCAATTTCTTTCAGTCATTGTGGTTAATTATAAAAATTGTACGTTTGTATCTAAGTGAATTTATTATTATATTCCAGAACTTTCTGTATCTTTCTCTCCCGATAATAATAGGGCCCAGCAAGCATGATGGCCTACTTGGTTGTTTCTGGGCTATTCCTAACTCGACTTAGAAGACCCATTGGTAGGATGACAATAACTGAGCAAAAGTATGAAGGAGAATATAGATATGTTAATTCTCGGCTCATCACAAACAGGTAAAGACAAATGCATTAAAGACTTGCTAAAAATTCATTTCCATGGATATTGATGTCATTTAAATTGACTCCAAAATGTCTAGTAACACTGTTAATGTAATAATGTGCATATTGTATTGAAAATATACATTATGAAAGAGACTAGTTTTATAAAGTAGTGATCATGAATATTCTGAACTCTCTTATTAACTATGTAGTATTCTTGATTCACATGTTCATACCTTCTGTTGATGAATTTTCTGTTAATTTTACTTTAGACATAATCAGTTTACAATTAAAATTTCAACTTACAATACCTGTTCCAAGAAAATTTTGTCTCAGTTTTTCCACAGATATTTTTATTTTGACTTTTCATAATGCTCAATGATTCACTGTCACTGCATGTGCCTCTACCTATTTTCTAGAGTTTTTTAAATGTAAGATAGGAAGAGAAAGTGTGGACTTCGGAGCTAGCCATACTAGTTTCAAAATCTACTTCTTCCACTTATCAATTGCATGTATTTGATTTTAGTGAATTATTCATAGTTTCACTTTTGTTTATAATAGGTAGATAATATAGGGTTGCGATGAGGATTAAATTTGGTAATATATATAAAGCTTCCAGCTCAGTTTTCTGTATGGAGCAAATGCTTAATAAATGTTCTCATATATTGATCTGTCAATGTTAAGTCATTTTGAGAGTTTTAATATGTATTTAATATTCTACTCTGTAGGCATTTACAAATGACAGTTCCCTCTTCCTTTATTTCCTTGGATTGCTAAAATAGTACAAGTTTTAAATAGGGTTTTTTGCTCTAGGGAGGCAGTGGAATAGAGTTAAGAGGTGATTTGCCAAGTAAATGAAAGATGCCTTTTACTGAAAGAAACAGAAAGCATGACTCATGGCTCCAGTAATAAGAACACTCACTGCTTCACATGAGAACGCTTAAGACAGGGCAGTTCCAGGCTGGCATTATCAGGGCTCTGGCTCTCTGGTGTCTCCTGGCTCTGCCTTGCTTTGTATGCTGCCCCATTCCTTGGGCTAATTCTTCTTGTGACCACAAGATGGCGATAGCAGTTACAGATTTCACTAGCTTCTCTCCCCTGCAGAAAGCTCCAGAAACAAAAAGGGGCCATCTCTCCTGGTGTATCTTTATGAGAGCAAAGAAACCTTTCCCAAGAGTCCCACAGCTGACTTTCCCTCATATCTGATTGGCTGGAATTATCACTTGACCATGCCTAAAGCAATCACAGCAAAGTGATTGGCTTAGACCAGTTGGGACCCTATAAATGGGATTGAGGCATTCCTAAAGCATTAGGGTACATGGAAAATAATAGATAACTTTAAGAAAGTTGGGATTATTTTAGGAAGAAGGACAATGAAGAGAATAGATGTTGGATGGGCAGCCATCAACATTCCAGGATGTTTTATCCTTTCAGATTTTTCATTAAGGCTAAAATGACTCAGTTCAGGAGGAGAATCCTCACCTCATCTTCTTCCATAGGCTTAGGTGTAGAGAGGAGGTAGAAGGAAGTTTTTTAAAAAAGTAATTAGAGGTATAGAACTGTAGGCTTCTTATACTCTGAGGCTCTGTGTCATTTTGTCAAGGAAACCATGAAACACATGACAAATGTGTTATATTTTATGGGAAATTAATTTTACTTGAAGAGGTTGAGGTAGGTGGTACCTTGTTTTTATGAAAAACACAGGTCCATTTCAAAATAGAAATATAAAACATAAATTGTTTAGGGGAAAAAAGAGACTTTAAAGAAATATTTCAACCTTGCCTTCTAGACTTCTCTATGAATATTTACCTCTGCCATAAGAGGTACTTTGCTGGGAAAGCTTACATCTTGCCTGTGTAATAGAAAGACTATAAATATTAGGGTCAGATAGAAGTTACAATTTCAACTCCCTGACCTGCTGGCTCTGCGACCTTTACAAATTTACTTAACTGCACTGAACTTTTCTTCATCTATAAAATACCCTTTTTTTCTAGTCTTGATCCCTGTGGCCCTTGTGGACCCATGCACAGTTGCTTAGGAAAAGTGGAATTGTTGTGAGGATATGATGGGGTTTTTCCAGGGTTTCCTCCTGGGAGCTGGCACTTTGAAGCCGGTGGGACTTAGCCTGCTTTTCTGTCTTTAAAAGACTGTATGTCAAGGCATCACTATCCATCTTTTTCTAGCTGTTGCTTTTTCATCTCCTTCTTGTTTGGGCTTATACTTTAACTTGAAGTCTGCAATGTCGGTCCCAGCCCTGCCTTTCTGTACATCACAGCAACTTCTTTCTGTAATTTCAAATTTCCAAGAATTAGTGCAGTATGTCTTTTGCAGCCAGGATACCTATGATATAGGTTGCAGTCCAGCATATGATTCAGTCAGGGGTGTATTCCTGTGCTCCGATCAGCTGAGCTAGGAACAGAATCTCAAGTATAGACTGTGGTTTGAGATGCACCAGATAAGCTCTTAGTCACAAAATGTCCATTTAAATACAAACATTCAGCCATCATATACTGTATTTCAATTATTTTTCAAGTATAGGTAACATTAAAATTAATTGCTAAATTATTTTCTTTAACAGTGAAGAAATTGCCTTTTACAATGGGAATAAAAGAGAAAAACAGACAGTCCACTCAGTCTTCCGAAAACTGGTAAGGAAACACACTTGAAGTTCATGTGTTTATGGAAATGGTTTTTTTGTGTGTGTTTTTTTGCCTATGACCGATACACCCCCCCCCACACACACACGTATGTATACGTATCTTAAAGATATTTTGAAAAATAGCTATAAAGGATTTTATACTGCATTTTTAATAAAAAATGCAAGATTAAAAACTATCATATCAGTATATTCAAGTGCCCATTTATAAAATTGCATAGATTTATTAAAATAATATTAAGTGTATTTTTACAGAGGTTGCTTAGGAGCCTTATTTAGTGATAAATTTAGTGATTCCCACAGAACGAATTTGTTCCTGTGGCATTCATAAAAATACAATGAAGATTATTATGTAAAGCAGGGATCAGCAAACTTTTTCCGTAAAGGGCAAGATAGTATGTGTATATTTTAGGCTTTTCATACCACACAGTCTGTTGCAACTATTCAGCTCCGCTACTCAAGAGTAGCTATATATAATGCATAAATGAGTGAGTGTGGCTATGTTCTAATAAAACTTTACTTACAAAAACAAGTAGCAGGCTAGATTTGGACTACGGATTGGAGTTTGCTGGCTTTTTGTTTTAAAGAATTAAAGCAGTGTTTCTTGTGAAAGCGGTACTTCATTTTTTGATTGCCACTTGGAAAATTTGAATTCAAGTACTTTTATTCCATTATTTATTCAAAAGATATTGAATGCCATCTAGTTGCCTGTGCTTACTCCAGGTGCTAAGGATGATGGTGGTGGACATGATGGATAAAATCTTGCCTTTAAGGAGCTTACATTTTAGTGGAAGTCTGAAGTTTGTGAAATTAAGTGTATATTTTAGATGAGTGAAAGAGGTTAAATAAATTGTCATTTTAAATTATTTCAGAAATTGAATTTTTGCCTCATCAGTATTTAACATGGCAGAACTTTTAGCGTGCTCACTGGTAGAATACATTTAAGGTAATTTTTCGGGGGCCTGCAGTTCACCAGCTTGCTCTCCACGTGGCTTGCTTATTCTCATCCTTTAGATTTTCAGCCCAAATGTTAACACCTTATTGAAGCTTTGTCTTCTCTGATCAGCCTATTTGAAATAACCTCCAAAAGTTCCTTCCTGTTTTAATCATCATCTTTCCTTAAAAAAAAAAAATATATATATATATATATATATATATATATATATAAACCCTCTGCATCTGTGGGTTCCAAATCCATGGATTCAACCACGTGCAGATTGAAAATATTCAGAAAAAGAAATTGTGTCTGTACTTATATACACGTATTTTTTCTTGTCATTATTCTCTGAACAATACAGGCATTAGTATAACAACTGTTTACATTGTATTAAGTATTGTAAATAATTTAGAGATGACTTAAAGTGTTTGGGATGAGCCAGGCATGGTGGCTCACTCCTGTAGTCCCAGCACTTTGGGAAGCTGAGGCGGGCAGATCACTTGAGGTCAGGTGTTCGAGACCAGCCTGACCAACATGACAAAACCCCATCTCTACTAAAAATACAAAAATTAGCCAGGTGTTGTGGCAGGCACCTGTAATCCCAGCTACTTGGGAGGCTGAGGCAGGAGAATCACTTGAACCCAGGAGGCGAAGGGTGCAGTGAGCCGAGATGGCACCACTGCACTCCAGCCTTGGCGACAGAGTGAAACTCTGTCTCAAAAAATAAATAAGTAAAGTGTATGGGATGTCATGCTCAGGTATATGCAAATACTCTGCCATTTTTCCTTAGGGACTTGAGCATCCATGGATTTTGGCATCCAGAAAGGTCCTGGAACCAATCCCCTTTGGATACCGAGAGATCACTATATTACAGTCTCTAATTATCTTGTTTACTAGCTATCCTCTTTCATTAGAATGTAAACTCCATGAATTCAGGGACATTCTATGTTCTATTCATTGTATCTCCAGCTTGAGCACAGTGTCTGACATGTGGTAGCCATTGAATAAATGTTCCAGACATTGTCTAGTTGCAGAAGATACCAAGTTGTTAACAAGCTACCCTGTACTCAGGAAGCCACATTTTAGTGGAGGAGACAGTAAATAAACAACTAGATGTTCTGTGTAATTTCAGGTAGTAATGAATTCTGTGGCCAAAAATGAAGCAGGATAAAGGTATAGATATGAAGGGGGCTATTGCCCAGCTACTTTAGCTGGAATGACCAAGGTCTTTCTTGAGGAGGTGACATTTAGTCAGAAATCCACATGAAGGTGAAGGAGTCACAAAATGTAAATATCTTAGAAGAATGTATTCCTGGCAGTGGGAAGAGCAAGAAGAAAGCCTTAAAAGGGTACATGTTTGAGAAACCCATTATTTCTAGAGCTTGGTGAGGAGGAGCAAAGTAGAAGCATATGACCTTAAAAATAGAACTCAGTGCCAGATCATGCAGGACCTTGAATAATCTGGTAGATGGACAGTTTGAGAATGCAACAACTCCGGAATAAAAAGCAGTTTTAGACTTGTAGTTTTGAGGCAATGCATGCTTATGTTAAAGCTAAAACTGAGGCTATGTGGCACTGATTTACATTAACACTCAGTTCAGACTGGGTGTAATACAATTCTTAGATAAAGCACAGACCATGTGTCTCCACTGAAAGCAGAGCATTGAGTGCCAATCTGGACAGCTAGTGTTTCACTCAAACTAGTTAATATCTCTCTGTTCTTTTTGCTTTCGTCATTGTTCTCTTTTGGGATATATGTATCCAAAAGCATGGTGACTACAATAGCATTGTTCTTTTTCATGCAAGAGAAACAGCGTTGTTAAAATTGTTTATGTAATTTCCATGCTGTTTGCATAAAAATGGTTTCATGAAGTGTGTGTTTGGCACCCACTCTGTGATGAGCATTGTGCTCGGTGGTGTGATGTACAATATAAACAGAAATCATGGGCATTCAGTAAATATTTGTTGAATAAATGAACAATGCAGTTTGTTTTATCCTCATAGTGATTCAATTTTTTATACATAGAAAAAAATATGTTTTTTTGTTTTTGTTTTCTGCCAGGTGGAGCACCTACATAATTTCATTTTGTTTCGTTTTTCAATGGGCTTCATTGATAACATTATTGCCAAATGTAAGTATATTTTGAAAGAGATGAGATTTGTGGAAAAGGTGAAATACTGTTACTGTTTTAAATCTTACCTGTTTGGTTTCAGACCTTGCCACTGTGGTTGGTTACTTAGTTGTCAGTCGCCCTTTCTTAGATTTGTCTCATCCTCGACATCTCAAGAGTACACATTCGGAACTTCTAGAGGTAAAGTGATGATAACACAATGAAGCTGTAACAGTAAAAATAAAGCCAAATTTTTAGTCCTAGAACTATAAGTAAAAACTAATATTTATTTCTATTTAAGGATTACTACCAAAGTGGAAGAATGCTTTTGCGAATGTCCCAAGCTCTGGGTCGAATCGTTTTGGCTGGGCGTGAAATGACTAGATTGGCTGGGTAAGATTAGTAATAATGAGCAGTTGCAGAAAATAATTTTTAAAAATATGCTATCCTGAATGATTGTACTAGCTGAGGTTAAGGTAAGGGAGCAACATTTCCTACCCCAAGAAGGTGGTTTTTGATAGAAAATTAAGGAAAATTTTTCTGATGGTGAACTTTTCATGTTTCTTTAAGACAACTGGTTTGCACATTACAGTAGATTAGAGGCTGTCAAGTTGTTTGCTCCATGGACACTGGTATTTGCTAAGTTGGGAAATATTGAATCATGGCAGTCTTAATTCACAGAAAACTAAGTTAATGAATAGAATTTTCTCATTTAAATTTTCTTGTCCTCTACCATACCATTTTTTCGTAGATCTTTGATACCGGCAACCTAGCAAAAACCGATGAATAGAAATGAAGTTGACTTTAATGGGAAAAAAAAATGAGAAGTTAACTTGTATCTGTAGGTGTGCTTGTGAATGTAGTCATATTGTCTGGTAGTAAAATCATCTTTAGACCATAGAATGTAAAATATTAATATTTGAGTATTTCAATCTCCAATATAAAGGGCATGGTATGGTATAAAAAACACCATAAATTTTAGGTCACCTGAAGAAGTTTGATGACTTAATAGCTTTCCTAGGCCTGTGATCCATCTTCGTATTTCTCTTTTTCCTCCTTCTTAGCTCCTGTGGCAGTTAAGGTCTTCATGGCAATATAGAAGTTGTTAACTACTATGAGTAGAGTCTCTTTCATGAGAATACTAACATTCTTCCTACTTGTTAACTTTTCTTATGGCTTGACAGTTCATGGTATATAGGGTTCTTTTCTGTTTCTTAAGGATGCTTCCTTTCTCTCTCTCTCTCTCTCTCTCTTTCTCTTTCTCTTTCTCTGTAGGTGTGTATGTCTTTCTCTTCCCTCCCTCCCTCCCTCTCCCTGCCTTCCTTTCTTTCTCTTTTCTCCAGTTCGTTGAGGTATGATTGACATATAAGAAACTGTTCCTATTTAATGTATACAATTTGATGAACATGGGGATAAGTTATACACCTGTGAAACCATCAAGACCATAAGCATTCATCACCTCCCAAAGTTTGCTTTAGGAGGTTTCTGCTTGTTATTCAGAGAAAAATCCTGTTTTCTTCTTCGATGCAGAATACTTTCTCTATGGCGATCATGGTCATTTTTGTTATCTCCAACCTCTCGTTGTTAGTTTTGATTTTTCTCTACTGCCACAGTGATTTCTATCTAATAATAAGAACTCTTCATCTTTCCCCTCTTGAGAGTAAGAAAGAGGGAATCTTTCAGATTCTTCCATTTGCAGGAAGGCAGCGTGCATTCAGCATACATTTAATGAATGCCTTCCTTGGATAGAAAGACCAACTTTATACATGGCTTTATAGGCCGCTTCAACAAGAGCTCAGAGTCCATACTTCCTGGGTCTAAGGAATATACTAGTGTAGTGGTCCTTTTGTAGTATACAAGAGAAACCTCCTGAAAATTCTCAGCAAATAACTGTCTTGACTTGGCTATTAGTGAAGTATCTGTTGAGTTGGGGATCCTATGGAAACCTCTTTCTTCATCCCTATATTCCTGCTTTCCTACTGAAACATAATAAAGCATGCATGCTATCATTAATACTTTATGTTGATGAGACTGTTAGGTTACTTCATTTATACTAGATTATAATTTTAGGAACTTAAGTTTGTGTAAAATAAAAGATGTGACAGTAGTCTGGAGTTTTGATTATGGTTTCCTTTTCTAAAATTTTAGTTTTACTGCTCGGATTACAGAATTAATGCAAGTACTGAAGGATTTAAATCATGGCAAATATGAGCGCACAATGGTCTCACAACAGGAAAAGGGTAAATATGAGTGTCACAGTTTAAGGTCACAATTTTAAGTGTTTGCTGACATAATATGATGCTTTAATACCTATTTTCCATTTAAGGTATTGAAGGAGTACAAGTCATTCCCTTGATACCTGGTGCTGGAGAAATCATTATTGCAGATAACATTATAAAGTACGTACAGAAAAAGGTTCTTTAGCACCATAAATGTTTGTTAAACTTCATAGTAGTCTTTCTTTTTCAGCTTACAATTGCTTAGTGTTTAAAATTATTTCTGCTTTTTGGAAAAACAGCTTTGAGGTATCATTGACATAAAAATTGCGTATATTAATATTTAAAGTATACAACTTGATGCTTTGATATCTGTATACGTTGTGAAATGATTACATTTAGGCTAATTAATTTACCTGTCACCTCTACATAGTTACCATTTTTGTGTGTGTTTGGTGAGAATTTAATTTAGATGTGTCTTAGCAAATTTCAGGTATACAATGTAGTATTTTCTACTATTGTCCCTGTACAGTGTATCTACAGGATTTATTCATCTGGCATCACTGAAATGTTGTGCCGTTTGACCGATATTAACCCCATTTCCTCTCTCCCTACCCCCCGGCAACCACCATCCTACTCTCTACTTCTATGAGTTTGACTATTTTAAATTCCACATACAAGTAAGATCATATAGTGTTTCTCTTTTTGTGTCTTGCTTATTTTGCTTAACGTAATGTCCTGCAGATCCATCTATGTTGAAAATGGCCCGGTTTCCTTCTTTTTTAAAGGTGGAGTAATATTCTATTGTATGTATTTTGTGTGTGTGTGAATATATACACACTATATACACTATATTTTCTTTATCCTCTCATCAGCTGAAGGACATTTAGGTAGTTTTCATATACGGACTATCGTGAGTAATGCTGGAGTGGACATGGGAGGAAGATTCTTTTTGAGATACTGATTTTATTTCCTTTGCAAATGTACCCAGAAGTGGGATTGCTAGGTCATACAGTAGTTCTACTTTTAATTTTTTGAGGAACATCCATACTGTTTTCCATAATAACTGTACTATTTGTAGTCCCACCAACAACATACAAGGTTTCCTTTCTGCATATCTTTGCCAACACTTACCATTTGTCTGTTTGATAATAGTCATCCTAACAGGTGAGAGGTGACATCTCATTGTGGTTTTGATTTGCATTTTCCTGATGACTAGAGATGTTGAGCACCTTTTCGTATGCCTGTTGGCCATCTGAATTTTTTCTTTTAAGAAGTGTTTAAGCCCTTTGCCCATTTTTTAGTCAGATTATTTGTATTTTTGGTATTGAGTTGTATTAGTTTCTTATATACTTTACAGTAGTTCTCTTTTTTTGAATTTCCTCTATAGGTTTGATCATGTTCCTTTAGCAACGCCAAATGGAGATATTTTGATCCGTGACCTTAATTTTGAAGTAAGTTTATTTATTTATTTATTTTTTGAAACGGAGAAGCTTAAATCATCTTTAAAATGTGAACTGAAAAAAGGTTACCTGAATATTTAAATTAACTTTAAGGCTCGACTTAGTCTCTGAATCCACAGAATTGCTTTAAAAAGTAAGTCTTTGAAACACTTAGAAATCTATTTTTCTTAATTGACAGGACTTCAAAATTTCAAATACTACTACCAAAAAACTTTTTGTAAATGAAGTTTATGTCAAGAAAGCTATAGAAAATATAGTAAATTGGAGTCTCCAGTGTAAAATGAATATTTAAACACAAATATAATTTTAGTCTCTTTACATTAAAAAGAAACTTATGATGTGGTTGGTATTATTGTGACTGTACAGGATGATTTGTACCTATAAAAACAAAATACAGACTGTTTTATTACTGATGAAAACAGGGGAAGAGTCGCACAGTAGTGCTACAAATAGACACTCACCTAAAACAAGTAAAATCCCATGCCAAGTAAATACTGATGTTGATTCAATCTACTGTGCTAATGAAATGGGATATGGCAGACCAAATTAAAAAGAAAAGACAAAAGTTGAATGTTTTTGTATGATTTTGTAAGACTGGCAGATTTAAGGGTTACTATTTAGGTTTTCTCTATGTTGTGGCTTTATGAATGGTTCAGATCCAGAAATCTTCATAATTAGTAACAAATTCCTATCACATAGGCTGTCTTCCCCATTCTAGACACCATTTCTCTAGAACAACACTTTCCCGTAGAACTTTCAGCGATGATGGAAATGCTCTATACTTTCACTATCCAGTAAAATAGCCATGTGTAGATACTGAGCATGTGAAATGTTACTAGTACAGCTGCAAAACTGAATTTAAATTTTAATTTAATTAATAAGATTTAAAATTAAATAACCACATGTGAGTAGTGGCTATGGTATTGGACAGCACAGCTCTGGAATTCCTCTCCACATGCTTATGTGCATAGCCATCTGTAGTTTGTGTTTTATGTGGGGATTTTTTTTCCTACTGCTGTCTTTGAAGGAATATTGTCTGATAGTTTATAAAATAAAGAGTATGATTATTGGACTTGTTTTTAATTTATTACAGTCTTAAGGAAGTGTTCAGTTTTCTGCTCTTAGTAATTTGTATTAAGCACATGTCTACTTTCTTTTCAATGAATTATAAAAATGAAAATTGTTAGTTATGCAAAGTACTTTGAACTTATTCAACAATGAGTAGTCTATTATTATCATATTTATTCCAAAGCCAGGAAATACAAGATGAAGTACAGAAAATGTAAATGTAGTTGATAAATATCGACTGGCTCCACATATCGCAGAAGTGTTTTCTTACGTAGCTCCGGGTACTTCAGTCACTTGAATGTTCCTTTGGCAAAGTAGGTAGCCAGGCTTCATTTCCAGTAGCCCCTTTATTGCCACTGTCCAAGGATAAAAAGGACGTGAGACTTCGTTGAAGGATGCCTCTTGGCCCTTTCTCCTACTTACCCTCACTTCTGTCTATGCAGAAATAAAATATACCAACGATATAGGGACACACATGACTGAAGCACAATGAGAAAGGGCGTTGGGATACACAGAATAGATGGATCATGATTATGGTCCATAATAACCTTTTGTCATGATGTTACCACACTAAAGCTGTCACTTTCTTTTTTAGTTCAAAGTCTTTTCTTTTAAAACCCTTATGTTTGGCTTTAATAGACTTCTGTCATTTCTATAATTTCATTTTTATAGTCTTAAAAATGTCCTTAATTTTTCCTGTTTTTTGGATTTCATTTGGAAAGTCTCAAGTCCTCACTTATGTCCTTACTTGTTGGAGTGTTTTACTTCGTAACCATGCTCCATACTTCCTGGTGTCTATCCTGTGATTCTTGTTTTCTCCTCCCTTGGCAACTGTTTCTCTGACTCCTGTCTTTTTGGTTCACTGTTACGAATTCTTACCTCTTTCTGACTTAAAGTATTCTAAAGTAGACTTGGGTTTCTCACATTCATTATGTCTTTTTATTGTTTTTCTTAGCATAGCCTTTCTATAGTCAACAAATATTCTTCAGTTCTTTGCAACCTCTAATTATTTTCTACTCATCTGGCTTACTTGAAAATAAAGATTACTTTCCCTCTTGGAAAGAGGCATAATAAAACTGAGACTTGGCCTCTCAAATAAATGTTTCCTACTTTATGATTCATTTGCCTTTTGGGTTACATTTGTAACCAAATAATAAACACTTCTTTGGAATAAGACATTTTATACCATTTTCCATTAGAAATTCCCCAATATAGCCATATTTATCTGTCTAGATATTATTCTGGGAGGTATGTAGACTGGAGAGAACCTAAGAGGTAACAGCTTGCAGGTTACCATGTGGGGATTAAAATAGTACTTTGCCTGAGATGGGCGGATTCCTTGAACTCAGGAGTTTGAGACCAGCCTGGGCAACGTGGCAAAACCCCGTCTCTGAAAAATAAAAAAAAAATAGCCAGGTGTGGTGGTGCACACCTTTGGTCCTGGTTACGCAGGCGACTGAGATGGGAGGATCGCTTGTGCCAGGGAGGCAGAGGTTGCACAGTGAGCAGAGATTGCACCACTGTACTCCAGTCGGAGCTACAGACTGAGACCCTGTCTCCAAAAAACAAGCACTTTGTAACTTATTAAGATTTTTACCTTTTCAGTAAGGCGTACTTAACAGTGTTTAAAGAAACTAATCAGACTTCATAAACACCATATTTTTATATAATTTTTCTTTTACTTAAATTTATGTGTAGAATTTTTGATTTGTTATGATAAATTTATAGAAGGTAGGATTTATCAAGGAGTATTATTTGGGGGTATATTTTTATTGGTAAAAATATGGTGGTTCAAAGCATTGGTTGATCCAGTAAAGCATTCTGAGAGTCTCAATAATATAATGCTGTCAAGAACATAATTTTCACTAAATGTTACTGTTGGCTTTTAGACTTAATTTAACCCCACAAAAAATAGGTACTTAATAAACTTGTAATACAGACAGATTATCCCTGGCTTATCATGGCTGACATCATAATTGGAAGTTTTGTTCAACACTGCCAAAAGCCATGGAATAAAGAAAAGTGAATGCTGAGTAGGCTAGCCAGGCTTGATTTTGAGCATAAAAGAATAACTCAGGATTTCAGTAAGTCTGGTTATTATTTATATACATCATTACAAATCTGCTTTTGGGGTTTCCTGGCATACTGCAACAAATAATGTGGAAGGGTATTATTGGAGGCGGGAATATTGATACCATTGTAAACCACAAAGAGCAGTTGGGAGGGGAGAATGTATATATGGCCAACATTACTGAAATAAAGCGTAGTAGCAGGGAACCATTTAATTACAGCTCACTGAACTTTAGGACCTTCTAAGGGCATCGCTGTAGCAGTAGAGTATGATTATTTTATATGATAACCTTGCTTTATGAGGAACATTCAGTATATTCAATTTTATATGATAAGGAAATTATGTTATTTAAAAAAAAGTCTATCAAAATGATTCTTTAATTATCAGAAAAAATGTTTATTCATTTGGAAAAGTCACTTAGAACAACTCTAACAATGATGTGTGTAAATTGTTATTTTCTTTTAGATCAACTGTGTGTCAGGCTGCTTCATTCTTTTTTAAGAAGTTTTTAAAATGTAAAAATAAACATAAAATTTGGCTTTTTATCCATTTCTAAGTGTGTGATTCAGTGGCAGTAAGTTCATTTACAGTGTTATGTAGCCACCACCACTATCCATTTCCAGAACTTTTCCATCATCCCAAATAGAAACTCTGTACTCATTAAACAATAACTCTCCTTCCTTCCTCTCCTGGACCCCTGGTAACCTCTCATTCTTTCTGTCTCTATGAATTTGACTGCTGTAGGGATCACATATAAGTGAAGTCATACAGCATTTGTCCTTTTGTGGCTGGTTTATTTCATTTAGCATAATGTTCTCAAAGTTCATCTATATTGTAGCATGTGTCAGAGTTTCATTCATTTTAAAGGTTGAATGCCATTTCGTTGTGTGTGTGTGTGTGGCGGGGGGCGGGGGCACATTTTGTGTATCCATCCATCCCCTTGGGTTGCTTCCTTGCTTCCACCTTTCGGCTGTTGTGAACAATGCTGATGGCTCTGTGTTTTGTCACAGTAAAAGCCAATGTCCTTTCAATGCCTGCCACTACCCTACTCCTACCTGATACCTCTCCGATCTCATTTCCTACTAGTATTCTTTCCTGTTCGTTCCTCAGTAAAATCAGTCTTGTTTCTGCTTTTTCTTTTTTTTTTTTGAATAGGATAGCTACGTTCCTGCTTCAGTGCCTTTGTACCAGCATTTTTTTTGTTTTGTCTTGTTTTGAGATGGAGCCTTGCTCTGTTACCCAGGCTGGAGCACAGTGGCGTGATCTTAGCTCACTGCAACCTCTGCCTCCCAGGTTCAAGCAGTTCTCATGCCTCAGCCTCCTTAGTAGCTGGGATTACAGGCACATGCCACTGCATCCGGCTAATTTTTGTATTTTTAGTAGAGACAGGGTTTTACCATGTTGGCCAGGCTGTACCAGCTTTTTATGGGTAAAGGTGGGGACTAGAACAGTCTTCTTTTAGTTAAATCCTAATTCACCCCTTCTTTCAAAGTTTTACTCAGTTGTCATTTTCAATAAAGTCTACTCTGACCACCTTAAAAATGCAACTTCCCTCACCCGCTTCCAAGTTCCCTTTATCTGTTTTTTCCTCCAAACTACTTATTTTTTCATATACTATTTAACTTGTATATTATGTGTATTCTTTATTGTATGTCTCTTGCCACTAGAATGTAAACCAGTAAAGGTAGAGGTTTTTGGTTTTTTGTTTTTGTTTTTTGTCTCCTTTGGTCACGAATGTGGCCTACTTGCCTAGAACAGAGCCTGACAGAGAGCATTCAATAAATATTCATTGAATTAAATAATAGGAACAGAAGGCTCACCAATTTAACAGATTTGTTAAAGGCAGGTTACCAGCTAGGGTAACTCATATATCACTCTGATATTTTCTTTCCTGTTGTGTTGCGTTGGTGTTTAATGTTGTAAGCTAGAATTATAGCTAAGATTTTCTGATTCTTTACAGAGTTGATCAGATACTTATAAGATCATAAGCCTAGAACTTAACCACTCTACATTTTCTCATTTATGTTGTTGCAGAATAATTTAGTGCCACTTGTAAATATTTATAGTGTACATATATTTTGATAAAACAGTTATAATTTCTAAGAATAGAATCTACAGAAACATTACTTACTATTGCATAAGTTTACTTGCTGACTTGTACACTCATTGCAGTATTATCTAGAGGAGCAAAACAAAATGCAGACCTAAATATTTAGCCAAAGGGGAGTGTTTAAATAAGTTATAGTATATCCTTACTATGGAAGATGTTGTGGGAAGTCAGGGACCTCGAACGGAGGGATCAGCTAAAGCCATGGCAGAAGAACATAAATTGTGAAGATTTCATGGACATTTATCACTTCCCCAATCAATACTCTTGTGATTTCCTATACCTGTCTTTAATCTCAACCCCATCGTCTTTGTAAACTGAGAATATATGTCGCCGCAGGACCCTGTGATGATTGCGTTAACTGCACAAATTGTTTAAACAATATGAAATCTGGGCACCTTGAAAAAAGAACGGGATAACCATGATGTTCAGGGAACAAGGGAGATAACCATTAGGTCAGGCTGCCTGAGTGCCGGGCGGAACAGAGTCATATTTCTCTTCTTTCGAAAGCGAGTAGGAGAAATGTCGCTGAATTCTTTTTCTCAGCAAGGAACAGCCCTGAGAAAGAGAATGCGTTCCTAGGGGGAGGTCTCTGAAATGGCCGCTCTGGGAATGTCTGTCTTTTACGGTTGTAGATAAGGGATGAAATAAGCCCTGGTCTCCCGTAGTGCTCCCAGGCTTATTAGGATGAGGAAATTCCCGCCTAATAAATTTTGGTCAGACCGGTCGTCTGCTCTCAAACCCTGTCTCCTGATAAGATGTTATCAATGACAATTCGTGCTGAAACTTCATTAGCAATTTTAATTTTGCCCAGCTCCTGTGATCTCACCCTGCCTCCATTTGCCTTGTGATACTTTATTACCTTGTGAAGCATGTGATCTCTGTGAGCCACACCCTAGTCATACACTCCCTCCCCTTTTGAAAATCACTAATAAAAACTTGCTGGTTTTGTGGCTTGGGGGGCATCATGGAACCTGCGGACATGTGATGTCTCCCCCAGATACCCAGCTTTAAAATTTCTCTCTTTTGTACTCTTTCCCTTTATTTCTCAGACCGGCCAACACTTAGGGAAATAGAAAAGAACCTACGTGAAATAACATTGAATTATCAGGGGCGGGTTTCCCCGATAGGAAGATGCTTGAGGCATTAAAGGAAAGGAATAGGGGAATCTGAATATACTGACCTGGAAGAATGTCTGTGATATATTGTTAAATAGTAAAAGCAAGTTGTAGAACAGTCCATAGAGTATGTTTTCATTTTTTTAAGAGAGACTGTATATACACATGTATTTATTGTTTTCAAGAATTCTCAGTTTTTTAAACTTTAGTTCTTCTATCTTAAGTTGATATCAGTCAATTTATTTATTTATTTATACATACATGTATATAGATGTGGTCTTGTTCTGTCAGCCTAGGTGACATCATAGCTCACTGCATCCTTGAACTGCTGGACTCAAGCAATCCTCCCACCTCAGCCTCCCGAGTAGCTGGGACTACAGGTGTGCATCACCACACCTGCCCAATTTTTTATTTTTATTTTTTTGTGGAGATGAGGGTCTCACTTCAGCTCCCAGGTTAGCCTCAAACTCCCAGTTTCAAGCGATCCTCCTGTGAGCCACCGTACCCAGCAATAATAATTTTTTAAGTGAAAAAAAAAGTAATGGTAAGAATTGGAAGTAAACAAAGTAAAAGGTCCCTTTACAATACTTCTTTACTGCTCTACCTAATGCTACATTTACAGACAAATAGAAGGCTTATAATTAGCCAGGAGCTCTTAATACTTGAGTCTAAGGAAATGTTCATTGAGTATATGTTAATTTGATTTAATTACTTCACAGACTGATTTTGTTTTTTTTCAGGTTCAATCTGGGGCTAATGTTCTAATTTGTGGTCCTAATGGCTGCGGAAAGAGTTCTCTTTTCCGTGTTCTTGGTGAAGTAAGTACAAGTTGGCCTCAAAATTTTGCAGTCTTATTTTGCCATACTGTCTACCACTTTGTAAATTTTACAATTGTTCTTCTCCCTTCTCTCTTTTTTTAATAGTTATGGCCTCTTTTTGGAGGACGTCTAACTAAACCCGAGAGAGGAAAGTTATTTTATGTTCCTCAAGTAAGACCTAGCTTGAGTTATCTTTGATTTAAAGATCCTTTTGTTTATTTATTTTTTAATGTTTCTTCTAATGACTTTTGCTCTACTACTGTCAGAGACCTTACATGACCCTTGGAACACTTCGAGACCAAGTGATATATCCAGATGGACGAGAAGATCAGAAAAGGAAGGGAATATCTGACTTAGTAAGGAAACGTTTATATCCTAGATCCACTGAAAATACTCCATTTCAGATTGTTTATTTTAATCAATTAAGTATTTTAAATGCCAGGTAGTTTATCTTAATCTGTAATGCCTTCCAAAGCCATTAATTATGATTTTCTAAGCTGAGGTAAGATGATAATCCCTTGGCTTAAAAAGAGGTTAATCTTAACCTTTGCACTATTGTTTGTTTTCTCATTGCCATCATCCTTTTATTATGTACAATAGTGTTATTCTTTTTAAGCTACTAGACATATTTTGTCAAGTTTAGTGTAGATAGGAGTTGAAAGATTTAGGGCTACCTTGTGCCACATTCTTTTTTGAAATGTATCTTTTAAGTGGTACAGACAATAGAATTACAGTGATTCCAGTTTAAAAAATAAACCAAGATTTAGAATGTTGGCTTATATTAAGTTTGATTTCCCTTTAATCATTTTGCTGAAAGGTACTGAAGGAATACTTAGACAACGTCCAGTTGGGTCATATCCTTGAACGTGAAGGAGGCTGGGACAGCGTTCAGGATTGGATGGATGTACTGAGTGGTGGAGAAAAGCAAAGAATGGCAGTAAGTATACTCTGAAGAAATTGCGCAAGAATGCAACTGGTTCCAGCATTTTGATTAATCAGGATACAAAGTTTCATCTTATATTTTTTTATTCAGCAGCTGTTTCAGTATGGATTAGTTTAAATTATCATAAAAGTGCTTGAAAATCTTTAACTTGCATGTAAATTTGGAATTCTGAAAAATTCATAAATATCCTGCCAGTACCTATGAAAGGAAAAGCTGCAGATCCAACTATATACCAGTAATCCATTTTTCTAAAAGTTCAGAGAAACTCTGTAACTCATTAGTCCTGGGATATAAGGTAATCCTGGCTGGGTTATGAAATTTCTTCTCATGTCTCTTCCCTATAGACATCTCTTTTGTCTCACTCAGACTTTTCTTTCTGAAATAGCTGAAGGTATTAGAAATGATCCATTCAGATTTTATCTTTATTCTGTTCTTGCCCTTTTCCTCTACTATATGTATGTTTTTGTTTCAAGGTTCGGTATCCACTACTTAAAGTTACTTAGAATTTTTAAGTTTTCCTAATATAAACAAGCATTTGAAAGAAACTACTTTAATTGTTATGATGACTAAACTTGTCCCAAACCAAAAATATGCACTAAACACTACACAGAAGAATGAGACCAGCCTGGGCAACATAGCAAGACCCTTTCTCTACAAAAAAATTTTAAAATTTTTTGGGTGTAGTGGCACATGCCTATAGTCCTAGCTACTGGGATGTGGAAAGATTGCTTGAGTCCAGGAGTTTGAGGCTGCAGTGGGCTGTGATCACACACCATGGCACTCCAGACTGGGCAATAGAGGGACATCCTCTCTCTAAAAATAAATAAATAAATAAAAATTTTAAAAGCGGTAGTTTGGCTACCTTGTCAAGAGGGGCAGCTTCATGAAGAGTCATTTTTTAACGATATATTCCATAGTTTGAATAGATCCAAGCAAGAGATTCTCCTCTCCCGCTGCAGAGTATTAGCCTCGTGGAGATTAGAGAAAACTATAGCTAAGGAAAGAAAGCGAAAGAAATTGGCTTATGGCAGAATTTCTGACCCATTATATTCAGGTTATATTCCACCTTTTTGTTACCTCCAAGTCCCTGATTTTGCAGCTTATTTTTCCCAAAATCATACCCACTCTACATGAGGTTAATATTAACTTAATAGTGTGACTTGCCTGGCTAGTGCTGTGATGTGAGATGAATCTAGTGTGAAGAATGAATCATAAATGGGAGAGATAATAGCTATATTCAAAATGGAAATTAGGCTGAAGAAGTGAAAATTTGAAATGATTAGGCATTTCTAGAGTCAATTTAGAAGATGACTGTAGAAATAACTGCAAATCAAGAACTGCAAAACAACTTTAAATTTCTGTGCTATGTCTTCAGAGAAAATGGAAGCATATGGTTCAGAAATGAACACGATGGAAACTGAGAGAATGAATAATGAATGTACTTCAACCAAGGAACTCTGTGTGTATGGTATAAAAATACAGAGGGGATAATTTTTATTTGAAGATTAGGAATTCAAAGGCGTGCCCAGAGCAGTAGGGGGCTGAGGCAGGAGAATCGCTTCAACCCAGGAGACATAGGTTGTAGTGAGCTGAGATCACGCCACTGCAGTCTAGCCTGGGCAACACAGCAAGACTCCGTCTCAAAAGGAAAAAAAAAAACAACAAAAAAAACCAAAAAACAGATGATCCAACACAAGTGTTTGGGAAATGGGGAAAGGTCACCTGTGACACTGCTGCATATATAATTGGAGCATGGCCAAGCCATTGGCAGGATGTGTTCTGTGTAAGCCAATGTCTGGAGAATTGAATGTGATGTGTGAAAGAGAGCCTGTTGTTTTGTTTCAGAGTGGGGAAAGGAGAAGGCTAACGCTACAAATATTAACATTGGTGAAATTAGGTCAAGAGTGTATATGTGTGTTCATTTTACTGTCCTTTCAGTTTTCTGGTAGGATTGAAAATTACCAAAGTAGAAAGTTGGGGGGAAAATAGGTATTATAATTTTTAGGAAGAACAGACCTAAAAGGCCTAGCCACTTAGAACAGTGAGTCAGCCAGGGTTGCTCCAGCTAATGTCACAATTTGGGGTATCTTGTGTTTCTGACCAAAAGTTACCTTTTCCACTCCATTTTTTCTTGCTCTTCTATTTAGTTTTCTTATTTTGAGTTTTCTAATTTTGAATTATGAGTTTTCTTATGAGTTTCTTATGAATTTTCTTATGAGTTTTCTTATGAATTTCTAATGAGTTTTCTTATTTTGAATTATGAAAAAGTATATATGATAGAAAAGTGGAATATTTATTTAAGTATAAATTGGGCCAAACCCCTTTACCAGAGATACCACTGTTATAAAATTTTTAGTGTTTTTTTAAATCCATTTTTGTAAATCTTTTTTTTTAACCTTAAGCAACTATGCCCCTTTCTCAAATTCCCTGAGATCTCTAGAATATTGATGCTTCCCTTTTCTTACAACTGATCAGTCCTTTTCTGTCTCTGCCTCCTTTACTGTCCAGTACAGACTTCATAATCCAGGGCATGGCCTATAGGAGATAAGATATATTTCTTAAGGAATGAACAGTTCATCCCTTCCCCTTAACTTCCTTTCCCACTTTTTGTGTCATCCTATTACCTAAATCCCAACCCAATTATTTGCCTTGGCAGTTCTTTGCCTTGGCACTTCTCTAACCACTCTTCTGAGCACAGCTAAAAAACATCAGATGGGCTCACAGCATGGCTTAGCAATCATTTTACTTATTTTTATCCTCCTCTCATTTTTCATGACAATCATTTTAAAACTACCAATTTTGGGTTTTCTACCCCATTACTTAACCCACCGCACTTGGCAGAATAACTTGCCTTCTACTTCTCAAAGAAGATAAGCTATTATTTCAGTTCAATGACAGCTAATTTTTGTTGAGTGCTGAATAGATGACAGACAGTATGTCAGGCACCTTACACAGGTGATCTCATTTCATCCTCACAGCAGTCCTGTGAGGTAAGAACTGGGAATGCCACCCCTCCTGTTTTGTTTTTGTTTTTTTTTCTTTGAGACAGAGTCTCATTCTGTCACCCAGGCTGGAGTACAGTGGCACGATCTCAGCTCACCATAACCTCCGCCTCCCAGGTTCAAGAGATTCTCCTGCCTCAGCCTCCCAAGTAGCTGGGATTACAGGCAAGCACCACCACACCTGGCTAATTTTTGTATTTTTTTTTAGTAGAGACGGGGTTTCACCATGTTGGCCAGGCTGGTCTCAAGCTCCTGACTTCAAATGATCCACCTGCCTTGACCTCCCAACGTGCTGGGATTTTACGTGTGAGCCACTGCGCCTGGCCGAAATGCCCCATTTTACAGAGGAGATTGAACTTCTGTACAGTTCAGTAACTGGCCAAGCAAAGACAGCTAGTAAATGTTAAAGCTGATGGTGGGGGCTTTGTCAGGCTTAAGGCAAGCAGTATGGCTCCAGTGTGCATATGCTTATTCACTTTACAACAAACTTGCCCAACCTGCAGCTCACGGATGCATGCAGCCCAGGACAGCTTTGAATGCAAGCTAACACAATTCATAAACTTTCTTAAAATATTATGAGAATTTTTTGTGGGCGTGAATTTTTTTTTTTTTTTTTTTGAAGCGGAGTCTTGCTCTGTTGTCCAGGCTGGAGTGCAGTGGCGTGATCTTGGCTCACTGCAAGCTCCACCTCCCGAGTTCACGCCATTCTCCTACCTCAGCCGCCCGAGTAGCTGGGACTACAGGCGCCCGCCACCACACCCGGCTAATTTTTTTGTATTTTTTGTATTTTTAGTAGAGACAGGGTTTCACTGTGTTAGCCAGGATGGTCTCGATCTCCTGACCTCATGAGCCACTGCACCCAGCCGTGATTTTTTTTTTAAGCTCATCAGATATCGTTAGTGTTAGTGTATTTTATGGGTGACCCAAGACAATTCTTCTAATGTGGCCCAGGGAAACCAAAAAATTGGACACTCCTGCTTTACAACTTTCTTGTATTGTGGCATTAAGTAGTTGACAACATAGTGGGAGAGAGAGACACGTGATGAGAAAATGTCCATGTCATGTACTAAGTGTGAGGAGGGAGGTATGCACAGAGTCTTTTGGGAGCAGAGAGGAGAGACATTGGTGGAATGCCCTCAGATAACCATTCCTCTTAATTAAGTGTGTGCTGCTCTGTCCTGACCTTCCTACTTCCACTGTCTGTGGAAGATATGTCATCTTTCTTGAGAAAGGCTAATATCTCCATCTATGTTTATAGACCCTCTGTCTTCTGACTTGATCACATCCTTTTCCTTCAGTTATGTCCCCTCCCTCAGCCCCCACCTACATTTAACCTCTTCTAGTCCTTCTCTTGCAGAAAGACATTTTTCAGGTCTCTTTGATCTAAAAAGCAAACTCAGCCTTAGCCAAAGCTTCCCTGTGGTCTGTACCTTTCATTTTCTGCACAGTTGAACTTCTTCATAGTCTATACTTGCTGCCTCCCCTTCCTCACCTCATGCAAATAGGTGGAAAGCTATTTTAGTCATTCATTTATTAGATATTTGAATGCTACCCATATATAAGTATTCAGTACGTAGTAGTGATTAAAACAGTCTCTGCTTTTCTGCATTTTTTTTTTTTTTTGAGACAGAGTCTCACCCAGGCTGAGTGTCACCCAGGCTGGAGTGCAGTTGCACAAGCTTGGCTCACTGCAACCTCCACCTCTCAGGTACAAGCGATTCTTGTTCCTCAGCCTTCCAGGTAGCTGGGACTACAGGCATGCGCCACCATGACTGGCTAATTTTTGTATTTTTAGTAGATACAAGGTTTCACCATGTTGGCCAGGCTAGTCTCGAACTCCTAGCCTCAAGTGATCTGCCCTCCTCAGCCCCGCAAAGTGCTGGGATTATAGGCATGAACCACCATGTTCTGCCCCAGCTTTTGTAAATCTTATAGCTTAGGCAGGTAGACAAAGACAAATACACAATTCACAATATATGAAGTGCTTCAGAGGTGTTACAGAAAGGACCCACTTGGATTGTGGTTAGGGATGAGGGTAGGATTGCCTGAGAATATGACATTATAAGCAGAAATTTGAAAGCTCTAAGGAGCAGAGTAAGGCATTTAAGACATACGAAAAGAATGACGTGTGCTTAAGCCTCTAAGGCATAAGGCACCTTGTTCCTAGCAGTTGAGAGGAGGTGGTGTTGGCTAGAATGTTGAGGTTAGAGTAAATAGGAATAAGATCATGCAGGTCTTGTAGACCATGGTAAGGAGTTTGAATTTTAAGTGAAATGGGAAGTTGTTGAAAGGTTTTAAGCCAGAGAGTGAAGTTCCCTGATTGACATGTGTGAAAGATGTTCTCTGGTTATATGGAGAGTGGACTGGAGAGGAGCAGCAGAAGTGGTAGGAGCTTACTTGTAGTCTATCCAGACAGGAGATGAGTGTGCTCTGGGCTAAGGGCATGTTTGTGGAGATGAGGAAAAGGGAGTGAACTTGAAACTTCACATTTCTTACTTGAATGGACTTTTTAGTTCATTCTAAAAATAGTGGTGGGAGAGTGAAAGGGAAGAGGAAAAGGGAAGGACCAGACCAGGGAGGACTCCTGGCTTTCTAGCTGGAACAACTGTTTGATAGTTTATTTGCTGAAGTGTTCAAGATTAGGGAATGGAGTGGCTTTTAGAGGGAAAATCTAGAAATTACATTTGAGTTTTAGACTTTTAACATTTGAGAGTCTTGTGAGATACCCAAGTAAAAACTCGAATAGGAATTTTTATTTTTAATTTTTTAAATGTGTCAAATTTTAAATTTTTGTTTTTTGAGATAGCATCTTGCTGTTTCAGCCATGCTGGAGTGCAGTGGCCTGATCATAGCTCACTACAGCCTTGACCTACTGGGCTCAAGCCCTCCTGTCTTAGCCTCCTGAGTAGTTGGAACCACAGGTGAACACCATCATGCTTGGCTAATTTTTTTTTTTTTTTTTTTTAAGAGGAGATGTGGTTTCCCTGTGTTGCCTGGACTGGTTTCAAACTCCTGATCTCTAGCAATGCTCCTGCCACAGCCTCACAAAGTGCTGGGATTATAGGCATGAGCCACTGTGCCTGGCCGAAATTTTTATATATCTGGAAATAGAGAAGTATGAGTGAGAGATGCATATTGCAAGTTTATAGAATGTAAATACTATTTGAAGTCAGAAGATTGGATGAGATCACTGAGAGATAGAATACAGGAAAAAGAGAAGGAGACCTAGAAATTAGCCCTAAGGAGCTCCTGTATTTAATGGTCAAGTGGAGGAGAAAGTGCTAGAAAAGAAACTGAAAAAGGATCCTCAGAAGTAGGAGGAAACTTACGTGCATGGTTTCACTATCACTTTCTCAAGAAGGATGGAGTGGTCTTCTAAGGAGAATGTTGCAGAGAAGATAAATTAAGGATAGAAGACTGCCCCACTGGTCTTAAACGTGGAGATCTTTTCAGGGGGCAGATGACAAAAATTGGAATATCTGTTACACAAAAGATCAGAATAAACAGTCCCCAGAAAATACATGGGAACAAAAATGTGGGAAAATGTTCATCATTCCTGATAGTCAAAGAAATGTATGCTATAATTTTGATATTAATTTTCATTTATAAAATTAGCAAAGGCTTAAAAAAATGAGCACAACCAGAACTGACAATGGGGATATAAAACAGGTACAATAAAAAATTATTGGTGAGAATAGTAATTGGTACTATTACTTAAGCAATAAAATATTTAAAATAGAGACCTTTTTGCATCAGAGTCATCTAGTCTGAATTCTGAGATTTGGTTAAAATATGTATTCTGTAATCTTATTTGTTTAGTGAGCTTTCTTTAATACTAGTTTGAAACTCCCTCTCTCATCAGTCTTAAGTTTTGTGTTTTACTCTGAGCAATTAATATTTCCCATGAAGTACATTTTTCCCTTTGTTCAGGATGGCAGTGAAAACAGTTATGTTTATATTGTTTCTATTTCTGGGAAGTAGATATTTTGAATTAGAATAATTTTTATACTTTTGATTTACAAGACTGCAAATGCATATTTAACTTAAGTTTGTTTCGGCTTATTAATTTTAGGTCTCTGCCTGTGTTTTACACAAAAAAATTTTTTTTATGCTTCAGATGGCAAGATTATTTTATCATAAACCCCAGTTTGCCATTTTGGACGAATGCACAAGTGCAGTTAGTGTCGACGTGGAAGGCTACATTTACAGTCATTGTCGAAAGGTAAGTGTGCAGGTGCTCAGTTTGAGAAGCCATGGCCTCTTTCCTAGTGTAAACTGTGTCCAAATCTGTCCAAAGAGAAGATTCCAAGTCAAAAAGTAACACAATTTCTACCCAAAGATTTCTTGTTTTAATAAAGATTTAAAACATATGAGTAAAAGAAAAATAATTATAAATACAATTCTGTATATAATCTATATATAGAAATAGATTTAAATATGTTGTTTTATATCGCATTAATATTAAATATGTTGTTTTATATCTCATTAATATATTAGCATTAATATATTAGTATTAATATATTAATGAGATATAAAACAACATATTTAAATCTATTCCCCTTTACCTCATTACTTATACTCAGAGTTAATAAATTGCGCTTTTCTTAATTTATTCCATTAACTTTATCTAAAATTAGGGTTTTTTTTAAATGAATAAGACTCAACAATAATTATTTGGCAATTTTTAATTTATTCGTTTTATTTTCTAGCCTGAGCACTATTTTACCAAAGCTGCTTTTAGTAGCCAAGTCTGAGGCTGTCTTTATTGGTTCCATTCTTTAAGTAATTATTCAGTAGTATCAATTTTCTTTCTTTTTTTTTCTTTCTTTGAGAAATTGTTACCAACATCTATACTGTGGTTAAATTTTGGAACAAATGTAGTATATCCTAGCCATTTTATAGTTTCTATATAAGTAAATGAGGTAGATGAGGATTTTTAACATTTTGTATTCGTTCTTTGGGAGTTCTCAATAAATAATAAAGGTCATATTGAGTATATATAGTATGAATTCCTACTATTAAGTCCTGCTAAACCAGAATCTGCATTTTAACAAAATTCTAAGATGATTCAAATTCACATTAAAGTTTAAGAAGCACTGGTGTGATGATAAAAGAATAAGTTTGGTATTCTTTGTAGAAAGATTTTAACTACTGATTTTATCTTGTTAATGATTTATTTTCTATTCTGAATTTGCCTTGGTAATATATAATTATACATTTGTTCATGTTGGTTTTCAAATTTCATAGGTATTAGAGATGTTTATGGTATTCTCATATACATAAAACCATGTAGTCTGCACTTAATTCAATAACATAGCGGCTCTTTGCTGGTAATTTTGACCACGTGATTTCCTCTTATGCCCTAGGTATAGGCTTGAAATCCCCACAGAAGACTGTATAAATTCTGTAAAACATCAGTTCCATTTAAAAGAAAATTCATATGGGGCCTCATTGATAATTTAAATTACTGTGATAGCACTTAAACATGTATAAACATGAAATGAGGTGTGAACTCCTTAAGCCTAGAGCTCTTTTACAGCTACAAAATTAATATAAAGTTACACATTAAATACAGACAAAACAAATACAGTTTCAAACTTGCAACATTAAAGAGACCTATGATACCATTTAGATGAAACTAAACCAGTGGTTTGGGATTTAACTAAGGAAAGATAGAATCTGAGGTTCAAATTTTATTATTTTGCATTTTGCTTTTTATTTTGACATATACTCCATATATTTTTTATATCCTCATATAATGTGTGCATTAAGTAGATATCTAATCCAACTATTGTAGAATCATGAACAGAGAAATAATACCTGAAATGAGCTTTGAAAAATCAGAAAAGTGTGATATGGTTGAAATATATGTTTTATTAATACTGATAATATGTTTATTTTATTAGGCAATTCCTAACCAATTTAAGTTCCTTTTTAAAGTGCAGGCAAACACATTTGAAGTTTTATGTTTTATCACTTTGGCAATCAGAGGTGTAAATACAAACTTAGGAACTTCAATCTCATGGTAAAAATGACCCAGAATATACTTATAATGATCTTTTAAAAATTATCATCAAAATGAAAATGAAATTAAGAAACCATGGTAAAAGTTTCCCAGATGCCCTAAGCATGTATTTACCAGCCTTGAGTGATCCACTTAGAGGAACAGTGACCCAGAGTGGGGTTTCTCGGTCTTGGCACTATTGACCTTTTGACTGGTAATTCCTGGTTGGGCAGGGCTGGGGGTTGCTGTGCACTGGAGGATGTTTAGAAAGCGTCCTTGGCCTCTACCCATTAGATGTCAGTAGTACTTTCAGTTGTGACAATAAAAATGCCTCCAGTCATTGCCAAATGTCCCCCCAAGGGACAGATATCACCAACCTCCCCGCCTTGGTTGAGAACCACTGATCTAGAGCAACTACAGCTGTTATCTATTAATGTTTTTGTTCTGGTTTGTTTTGTTTTTGAAAATCTGAAGTACAGATCTATAAATACGTATTCACAATCTGAAATCCAGAAAGTGCTTAAATTCAAAACATTTTTCATAATTTTGTAGCAAGTTCACTGGGTAAAACTTTGCCTACGCTAACAAAAGATATTTAAACTCTATTTGTCTCACTTAATATCAGTGTCCATATGTGTTGCTGCTGAAACATTTATGTGTTTAATTACAAAATTCTGCCTCAGAACTCTCTGGGGGTGTTAAATAATACATTTTCAAAATCTGAATTCCAACACACATTCCAAAACAATAGTTTATGGTAGGGGATTATGACCCTGTATTTGAGAAGCAAGTTGACTGTCAACAATACTATACTGATTTAATTTTTCCTGATTTTGACCTTTGGCTATTTTTATCCTTCTCATATTCCTCTCATATATTTTTCACAATAAAATAGGAGACATGCTAGGAGATATGTTTTTTGCCCAAAACAGAATAATACACTTAATGCCAGTACCTGGTAGTTTTTATTATGTGGTTGATGGCCAGTGTTTTCCATTGCTATAAACATTTGGCATCAGTTGTAATTTTTTTCTCATTGACACTGCTTTTTAACTTTAATCACTGAAGACAGTCCTCTTAACAGCTTAAAGTACATGGACTAGTTTAATTTGTGACTCTGTTATTGATTAAACCTAAATCGTTTTCTTTGTATTAGGTTGGCATCACTCTCTTCACTGTGTCTCATAGGAAATCTCTTTGGAAACATCATGAGGTTTGTATTTCTTTCATTGAATGGTACAGCGAAATTTTATTTTCTTTAAAATAAGAATTCTGGTGAATATGGTTTTAAATTTTATGGTTTGTATTCCCTTAAACATATGTCTTAAGGAGAAAAGGTGGTTTTATTTGTTTTATAAAATAGGATTTTCTTAAATATTGTAGTTGTCGGTTTTGAAAGCAATGGTGTAACATTTTTTCTCCAGTTTTACAGTGACTCTTATCTGTTAATAGTAACTGACTAAACTTTGCATAGTCTTATCACAAATATGGTGAAGCAAACTTTTCTTATCCAGAAGTGACAGAGGAGAAAAAGTCTTAAGAAGAATTAGATGGCAAAAAATTTAGGGGCATTTTTAATAGAGGTCAGGACTACAAGGGGGAAGATTGAGTAATGTCAGCTATGTTTATCAATGCACTGTAGTAAATAGGATTCATTAGGTAGTGACTATAATTTACAAAGATATTCAAGTGAGGCTTACATTGGTGCACGTGTGTTACTTGTTCTGTTGCTTCAGTAGTGCCATTCTCACTATGGCAGTTCTTTTCAACTCTTAATGTAAAATGCTCAAAACCTGGAAGTAAACCCAGTTTAATTCTCTTTATTTTCTTTCCTCCTCCCTCCGTCCCTTCCTTTCTTCCTTTCTTTTCTTCTTTCCTTTCTGTCTTTCCCCCTTCCCTCTTTCCTTTCTTCTCTTCTTTCCTTCCTTTTTCCTTTTTTTCTTCCTAAATGATATAGAAATTTTAGGTAAAAGCAAGGGTTTGAGAAAAATTGGAATAATGGTAAGGGTAACACAAAACACATAACCTGATTAAGGACCCTTTTTTTTGCCAGATACTGAGCTAAGTGTCATAAGGGATGCAAATTAATTACAGTCTTTACCTTCAAGAGCTTTAGGATGTAGATGATAGTCTACAAGTGATAAAATGAAGAGCATAGGATTTGAAGTTGGAGAGCCTGGGTTCAGGCACCAGTGTTTCTAGCCTCAGTTACTTCCTTTGTATAATGAAGTTATTGATCCTTACTTGCCTATCTCTTAGCTTACCATAAAAATTAGACAGGTAGCCTATATGAAAGTACTTAATAAAATTCAATGAAATTGTATATAACTGTATGACTTTTAAAGATAGCTTTTATTATTTTATTGCATATTATAATTTGTCAGTTTTTCATGAGCTGAACAAGAAATTGAATAACTAGAAATGAAAGCCCTTTAAAATATAGCCAAGCCTTTGTGTTTTGTCAGAAGTTCATAAATATTATAGCCATAGGACATTGAGAGGAATTGAGAGCATCTGGGTTTCACTTTCCTCTTCTTTTGGAGGTATAGACAAGTAGCAAAATAATCATCAGGCCAGTGATCATGTGAAGGAGGGGAACACAACTAGAATGAGAGAGGCCAGGATAGCTAAGAAATAGTAATACAGAAAATGGAAACTCAGAAAGCTTTCTGCAAATAAGCCACTAAATAAAAACAGAAGGCTTTGTAACTGCTGTTGTGTCTTCAGTGGTTAGGATATATAGGCACTTTTTATAGCTCTTTTTCCCCTCTACTAAATTAAAAACAAATAAAAAGCCTTAAGCTAGAGATTCCGAGCTGATTAGGAAATCAGGCTACAGGAAGCAATACTGACTGACATATGGAACAGTCCTGCATTTAGCACAGTTTAACCTACTGGTAGCTGAGATTCTTGGTCATGGAGTTTAGGAAGCATTCTAATTTGTGGGATGCTTATAGATTTAGCTCCCTTAAAATAATGAGGAAGTCTGTATTTTACTTTTCATAAAGGACAGTACTGTATTCACTTAGTTACTGACTTTTTTCCCCCTTCTTTCCCATAGTACTACCTGCATATGGATGGCAGAGGCAACTATGAATTCAAACAGATAACAGAAGATACAGTTGAGTTTGGCTCTTAGAGAAATCTGGAGAACTATACCTGCTTCAATGAAATAATTACAGAATACACTTAGAAATTCAAAGTACATTGTAAAATAAAGTTGAGCTTGGTTTTTTTTAAAAAAAAAAACAAAGCAACAAATTAACTAGATATAGAATAATGGAGAACAAGTTGTTAAAACATTTAGTATTATATAGGATATTGCTAATTGTGTATATGTTGGTTTAATTATTAATATGTACTAAGAATGTCCTTATTCTTGTGGTTAAAAACCTGCCTAAATTAAATTGGGCTTCAATCACTGTAACCTGATTCATCCTGGGATGTAAACCATTTGAAGTCAGCTAATTGGACTTTTATGGCTCTATCTTTTCCTTCAATGAAGAACCGTATTTAAAACCAGGTTATCATTTGTCCTGTTCCAGCCAGGTAGTCTTCAGTTTCATTTTCCTGTGCCCCATGGTAGTTGGAAACAAATCATAATGTATTATTTAAATGTATAACATCATTGCATAACAGCATTTATTACACAGTGGCAGATTTCTTTAGCTGCCACAGTAATACTCATTCCTTGTGTGTGTCTTGGGTGCATTTAACTCCAGGAAAGCCATTTTGATTTTCCTTAACTAAATGATAAATGTACCCCTCTCAGTCTGCAGTATTGAGTTGTTTAAAGTATATGTGCAGTCTTGCTTACAAGGAGGGGTTACCATGTATCACACTAATCTTCCCAATGTTTGGGATATTAAAACACAAAGTCCTTAACATGCCAGGCTCAAGGTCTTATGGGAGTTTTAGATTTTTTAAAGAATTAGACAAATTTGTGTGTGTTAGAAGCCCATTTATTAGAAGTGTGGTGGTTATTTGGTATTAAACTCCAGATGAGCCATAGGAAGGCACTACATGAAGTAATGCACTGAGTGTGCAATGCTATCACTGTCTTTGACTGTGATTTTATGTTTAAAAAGTATGTTCTAAAATTATTATATATACATGGGTGAATTATGTTTCCGAGGCACTGTTTTATCTCTGTGAATCTTGAATAACTTTTTAATATTTGGGTTATTATGTTGAACGATCCTAAGAGAAGATGATTTCAGTTCATCAAAACATCATTAATGATTTTATGTATTATTTACCCAGGGAGAACTGAAACTGAGTATAATCAATAAGCTAGATATGAAATCAGTTTCTCAAACTGAGCTTCTGAAAGGGGCATTTTATACTCTTGTTTCTGCATAACTGGTTTTGTTTTTTTGCAGAATTAACTATAACAATCACTGGCTACCGAAGTAAACTGATGTACTGAATTCCATAATACATAACATTCAGTTTTTACCACTTCTGTTTAGCAAACTTGTATACTTATTTTCTGTACAGATTTAAAAAAAAAAAAAAAAGAAAACAAAACTCAGATATCCTATACAACTTTTGCTTGTTCTTTTTATTCTGGTATCTAAATACTGAGAAGTTCATTTATAATTCAGCCTTGACTTGAAAACATACATAGTTTAGTCTTGACTTGAAAAACACAAAAATAAATTCAGAAAATGCTTTTAGCACAGTGTCTCTTTTTTAAAGTTTTGTCAAGTGTGGTTTTTAATTGAATGAATTTCTCTGTTAGAAAATTTCAGTAAAATCTGTGTACCTGACAAATGCTACCAAACATCCAGGAGACTTTAAAAGATACTATTCGTCTTGGAAAATATTTTAAGGCATGGGGAGGTTTCAGATTTTCAGATTTCTGGATTACCTTAAACCTACTCGTAGAAGTATTCTCCTAGCTGCCTTATAATTGCTTTTGTTATGATTCTTGCCATCAAAACAACAATTTGGGCTTTTTTTCTTAATTCTTTTCTTTTTTATGTAACAAATATTATAGTGCCTCACCATTTGAGGCACAGAGGAAGATCCTTCTGGAGAATCACATTATGTAATGGTGGTTCTTAGAAGACCCACAATAAAGAAATCCATTGGTTCCAAAACGTGATTGACCACAGAACATCTTTTTCTACGTAATTCCTATGAACACCTTCCAGAAACTACACTGGGAAATGGTAGTTTAATCCGAAGAATAAAGCAAAGAATAAGAACTTTCATCCATGAGCACCATGCTGCATACCAAGACATATCACTGTGTTCTCATAACAAGTTTTTATGTAATGAGGAGTATGAAACAGCGATGGTAGTTTGTTTTGCATTAATAGAATAAAATATATCTAGCATTTGTCTCTTTCCCCCCTTTCTGAATGATTAACATTTGGCTTAAAACCGGTGATACGATAGCATCTGTCATTACCTTATGTAAAGTTTTAACTTTTAAACTTGGTGTTTAAAATCATAATTTGTTTTGAGAAGCAGGATGAATTTTCTTCTAACAGATGGACTTTGACATTGTTAGCTGCAGGAAGCTGTCTCTTTTTTTTTAAACCTACGTTAGTGATTTTTCCTTTGTGAAGAATTGGAATGTTCTGACCATTTCCATATACATAGCATATGCATGTCACTTAAAGTGCCAAAACAACTGAAAAGCAATCCCCTTCAAACCTTAGGAACAATGATTTTAAACTCTTCTAGTTGGTGTAATTGCATCTCATTTTTTTAAACAATATGCCTTCATAGCTATTTCTTGGTTTATCAATTTTAGACATTCCCTACTACCTTTTTTCTGCCACATCCCCTCATATAGTTAAATCATTTTTTAAATGTGTAAACATATTATTGTAGTATATGTACAAAAACGACAAATTTAGGCTCTGAATTTTTAAGAAAGCGTACACACTCGTAACCACACCCAAACACCAAATGAAATAGAACATGGTTATAGCACTAAAGGCTCCTTCTTGTTCTCTTCCAATTATTAGCTCCTGACTTCTATCACATAAATTGGTTTTGCCTGTTTTTGGACTTTATATATATTAGATACCCTTTTGTGTATGACTTCTTTCCCTCAGTATTGTGAGGCTGATTGATCCATGGTAAGTGTCAAAATAGTTCCTTCACTTTTATTGCTGTGTAATGGTTAATGGCAGACCATCCCTGACTTAACAGAGGGTTCAGCATAGAAGTTTTCAGCTTTATGATGGGTTTACCTGGATGTCAAGTGCATTTTTTGACTTAACATATTTTTGACTTACTGTGAGTTTATTGGGATGCAGCTCCATTGTAAGACCAGCAGCATCTGTATGTGAATAGGCTATTTTATTCCTCTTCCCATTGATGGGCATTGTGTTGTTTTCTGTTTGGACCTGTTAGGAACACTTCCTAGAAATATTCTTATGCATGTCTTTGGGTGCACATGTGTGTGCATTTATGGAATGGAATGTGTTCAGCTTTGGCACTGCCAAAGTTGTTCAGTTTTTACACTGCCACCATAAGCGTGGAAGAATTCTGGTCTTCCTAGTCCTTGCAAAGACTTGATATTCCCAAGTCTTTTTTTAAAATTTTTATTTTTACTTAATGTATGTTCAGCCATCATTGTGGTTTCATTTTGCATTTCCCTGATGACTAATGAGGTTGAACTCATTTAATGTTTATTGGCTATCTAGATGTCCTCTTTTTTTTAAGGTGCCTATTTAGTCTCTGGGCCCTCTTTCAAATAATATTCTATTATTCCAGATATTCTATATTCTGGATTTGAATCTTTTATTAGATAAATATTCTAATATCAGACAAATTAGACTTTAAGACAGTGAGTATTTCTGGAAATAAAGAGGGACACTTCATAATGATAAAGGTCAGTCAAACAGTGTAACATTTCTTAATTTGTATATACCTAATCGCATAGGCTCAATCATAGAAACTGACATAATAAGAGAAAATAGACAACCCCAATTTTTAGAGTGTTACTTACCATTCCTGACTTAACAGAGGGTTCAGCTTCCAAGTTTAATTCCATGATGTTTAATTTCTTTGAAATTTCTGTTAACTCAGGTAAAGCTCTTTTTGCTAGTTCTTAGAGTGGAATAGCAAGCTCTGGGGTCTGGGTTTGAAAATGCTTTTCAAAAGTAGCAGTTATTCTAAACAAAAATAGTTATAGGCAATACTTTGAAAGCCATCTCTCTCCTTAAAAAGATAACTGGTGCAACTCTAAATAGCCAGTCAGTTTGCCAAGTGACTGACTGGAATGCTTGAGGCAATACAAAACTCCAAATTTTGTCAAACACATTTATTTTTGGCATTATCCATGACCAAGATTATGTTTTAATGATACTGGCATGCCCTCTTCCTGGAACACTTTGTACTTCCCCCCACCTTGCCTGGTTAACTCTGTGTCCTTCAGCTGAGATTGTAGGTAACCCTTCCAGACCCAAGTTAGGTGGCTCCAGGTAAGTTCCCCAAAACACCCTACTTTACCTAACATAATATTTATGTTCTATTGCAATTGACATTTCAACTCTACAAATACATAAGCTCCACAAAAGTTGGGATTATATGTTTCGTATTTTAATCAAATCTATAGTGTCAGGCATGTAGTAGGTGCTTAGTACTAGAATAAATTACTGAACAAACAAGTGAATTCAAATGCATAAGTATGGTTCTTGCCAAGGAAATGACAATCCAGAAAAGGGGCTACAATGGGTGGACAACGTTTTGTACAATAGTAAGAGTTAGAAGAGTATAATAAGGAAGTGGGGAGAATGCAGTGGGAATCCAGGAAGAGGAAAGCTCCTTGATGAGATCCAGGAAACATTACAGTCTTGCTGAGTTGGTAGAAGCAAGGAGCATGATCGGTGGAATCAAGGCAAGAAAGCGTTTGGTCTTTAGTAAGCTGTGGATTAAGACAGAGGTCCTCAAAGTATTGTCTTTGAAAAACGTATAGTATTTTTAATATGATCACGACTCTGCCTTTTCTTATGGCTTGGATTCATAACTTGCTGATATTTAAGTTTAATACATTTCATCTTCTCAAGACTGTGCAGTTCTATCCATTGGTGGGGTGCCTGTCTCCCTTTTCCATCCCACCTCCGCTACCCTCTTTGTGAAGGAAGGCATAGAGAGCAGTTTCCTAGACTTCAGTGTGCATAAAAACTACCTGGAAAATGCAGATCATCATTCATTAGCTCTGGGATTGGGCCCAAGAATCTCGATTTTTAACTAGTTTTCAAGTGACGCTAAAGCTGTTGTCCCAGACCACAGCTGAAGTAGCAGGATCTGGGGTGGGAGCTCTGGCTATGGACTAGAGAGGCCATCACAGGTAGAGTTGCAGAAATCTGGAGAGTATTCTTTGGGTTCATTTATTCAGGCTTCCGTTTCATGTTCCTTCATTCTTAATCATTTACGAGTCTTTTGGATTTTATTTACAATTCCTTCAGTTCTTTTATAATCCAGTCTGTGAACATTTCAGTCGTCTATCCTTCTCAGGAACTCAAGATGGCGCCACAATCGTAGTTGTAAAGGACGCTTCCCGTCCCAAATGACGTTAATATATGCAAGGGAAAAAGCATTTCCTGCCCCTCTGAGTGTCTGTTACATCTCTTATTCTCCAGCCTGAAATATGCTTGGAGAAGACAAATTGCTTTGCAAATGGAGCATAGTTTTTTGGTTGGTTTTTGAAAATCAGGCTGGATGAAGATTGTCATGTCAAAAAATGTTTTCTTAAAACTCCTTTAGATCCCTATTTTTAAGATTTGTTAAATTGTATATATTCAAGATGAATTTCAGCTTCTCGGTTTTAAAATTGCTGGATTATTAATTTTCATTTCACCCAGAAATACAGTGATTTTAAAGTATTAATTATTGATACTTTAATAATGTATAATCATAGGATTTAAGCGAAAAGGGGCTAAAGATCTTAGACCAATGAGCTCACCTGAAAGAAATAGGTCTCCCATTTTTGCTTAAACTGTCTTGAGTTTTTGTTCCTTGCAACTGGAAAAATCCTAACAGGCTCATATATAACAAACTTTATAGGGAGTGTGCAGTCTACAGATGGAGAATCTTGTCTATGCTCTATGTATTCTTAATTTGTTTTGGCTTCAGAGCAGGTTGCATTCTGATTTCTCCAAGGCCTGGGAAGCACCATTTGGGTCTGTGGCTATTTCCAGCCTCTGCAGTAAACAGTAAACACATATTGCTGATTGCAGTCATTAATAGGTCAAGCCAGTGGTTCTCAAACTTCAATGGGCATTAGAATCACTTGAAGGGCTTCTTGTTAAAACATTGATTGCTAATTCGGTAAGTCTCCAGTCAAGGTCAAGAATTTACATTGCTACCAAGTTCTCAGGTGACACAAATGCTGCTTTGAGAACCATCGGATTAAACTAAATGGAATAAAGCAATGGTTTGGATGCATTCAAGAAAATGAACAAAATTTCTTCAGAGAATCAGATATGCACACAAGATTTAATCTTTGCCACCATGCAGGTAGCTTTTCTTTAAAAGGAAATAGTGTGGCTTAAAAAAAGAATATTAAAAATAAATATGGAAAATTGGGCCCCCAGGCATGGAGCAAAGTGTAGCAGGATGAGGGGCATGTCAGAAAGGCACAGGGGTCTGCTACAGAATGGCAAACCAGCATGTGTCTGGATTTAGGAGAAAAAAGATTCCTCCACCTTCCCACCAAATCCCCTCACAACAACTGATGAGTAAAATTCTACCTTTACTCTCTTACTTTTTTTTTTTTCATTTTAAGAATGTGACTGTTGATAAAATATTATGAATCACTGACACTTTAATGTGAATGATTTTTAAATCCTTTCATTAGTTGGAATGGTGAAATGGTGTCCTTTGAAATATCCATCTATGGCCATGCTTAGTGGTTCACACCCGTAATTCCAGCACTTTGGGAGGCCGAGGCTGGCGGATCATTTGAGGTCAGGAGTTCAAGACCGGCCTGGCCAACATGGTGAAACCCTTTTTTTTTTTTTTTTTTTTTTTTTTTTTACAAAAAAGCCGAGCACGGTGGCATGTGCCTGTAGTCCCAGCTACTCAGGAGGCTGAGGCAGGGAATCGCTTGAACCTGGGAGGCGGAGGTTGCACTGAGCCAAGATCCCTCCACTGCACTCCTGTCTCGGCAACAGAGTGGGACTCTGTCTCAAAAAAAAAAAAAAAAATCCATCTATGTTTTTTTCCCAGGTCTGTCTTGATCCTTGACCCTTTTTCCAATTTAGTTAGCTCAGCAGTTCTGTGATCACTGTCTCTGGAAGGGATATGGCAGCTGAAAGCAGAGAAAAGTGGAGTCTCCTGCGGTTCAGGACAGTGTGAACAGCAGGACTAGTGCATAGACCACAGATTTAAAAGAGAACAAGGCAACGAGTAGGACAGAGGCTTCCCCACCCCAGCCTGCCACTCTCAGACTTGAAAAAGACTTCCCAAGCTGAAGGGAGAGGTTAGAGGGGAAGTAGAGGGATCTAGAGGGCAGTTACAGTGGTGACGGGATGTGCACTTGAACACAACTCCAGTGGAAAGGTAGGTAATCCAGAGGGAGTCACCAAATAGCTTTGGATAGTTTCTGTCATCTGGTGGAAAGGAAGCCTAAATTTAAAAATCACATGTTAGAGAAATGAAGAAAAATACTGCTACTGTGCCCGTGGACTCTGTACTTCTCTTTGTACCACTATGGGGCCTCGTGTATGGGAAGTCATGAAGTCTCGTGGCTCTGGAGTAGGAAGTTGCGCTAAACGGTGAAGGGCTCGACAGGAGGCTCCTGGTGCATGCACTGGCCGGCGCTGAGCAGCCTTTTGGTCCTTATGCTCCCATTGGGTGCTCTTCTCTGGAAGCCAGCGGGACTGTAGAAGGAAGGATCATTCCTTCATTCACATCCAACTCTTCTTTGAAGCCTTTGTGGATCCCCACAGAAGAATATGCTCATTTCCTCCTTGGACTCCCAGAGAGAGAGAGAGCTGGTGAAGGAGAGCTGGTGGAAGATTGCTCTAGATCCAGTGCGGGGCCTGGGATCCCTACTGGTCAGCAGAATGAGAAATGAGTTAGAAACAGCTAGTCACAGAGTCAGGGAGAGCCACGGTAAGCTAGAATCCGGGAGCGTCCCTGCATTTGTCTCTCGCCGCCTCTAACCATGATGACCAAATGGCTACTGCTTCACTTCTCCTGTACAAATCTTGTGAAAATATCTCTTTTGGTTAACTATAATCTACAACCATACAGGGACCGTGACTCTGGGAAACGTAGTTCCAGATTAGCCAAACTGACACATTATAAAATTGCTCATAGAATCCTATGAGCATAGAGAGCTGACAGCAATACCCATTAAAACATAATTTATCATTTGTAAAAGGGTTACTTAGATGTTGCGAGGAAAATAGACTGTAGGGGAGTAACTGTGGGAACAGGAGACCAGTTGGAAGGCTATTGCGGTCATCCAGTGAGAGAGGAGAGTGGCTTGAAGTAGAGAAAGAGCAGAGGAGGTGGCCTTTGGAAATGGGGTGTATTTTAAAGGTAGAGATAGCAGGCTTAGCTGATGGATTGAATGTGGCATGGGAGAAGAAAGAGAAGTCAATGATAACACCAAGAAGTTTTGGCCTGAGCCAATGGTGGCTGTTTCTTAAAATGGGAAGGACTGGGGGAGAAACAAGTTTTGGGTTTGGGAGAAATTAAAGATTCTCTTTGCATGTATTGAGATTAAGATGCCTGTTAGCTATCCAAGGAGAGAGTTTGTGTAAGTATTTGGATCAACAGTGCAGCTCTGGAGTTCGGAAAAGAGGTTGGGAGCTGTGACATGTATTTGGGAGTCATCAGCATCTAGATGTTATGGGCATCTGGCATGATAGAGCTTGATAATAGAGCCATGGACTTGAATATATTACCTAGAGAGTGATTATTGATAGAGAATGAGAGAATGAATGAGAACTAATTATCTTAGTTCAAGCACTAAGATAATCCAATATTTAGAAGTTGGAAAGAAGATGGTGTCCAAGAGGGAATAGGAAGTTAAGGAGGAAATCCAGATGAGGGATTCCAGGGATCAAAGAAAATTTGTTTTTTATAAGATAGAAAATAATACAGGATGTTTACCTTCTGCTAGGAATGATCAAATAATACGGGAGAATTTATACGGCTGGAATGAAGGGATAATTTTAGGGGGCAGTCATTAAATAACTGAAAAGGCATGAAAATGAAATGTTATTTTACACTAAAAATTCACATTCTAGGCACCTTCTCTTTCTGTTTATATTCGATGGTTAGTGCTTATACAGCATGGTAGGGTGCTTTTGACTGCAAGGAACAGAAAAACTGACTCAGCTCGCTTAAATAATTAGTCAGGTGATGTCCAGTGAGAAGTCCATGGGTTGGACTTTGAGCAAGGCTTGATCTAGCAGCTTGGTGCTGACACCAAAGACTTCACTTCTTTTTTCTTTTTTTTTTTAAGCAGTCCTCTATAACATGTCTCAAAGAGTGATTACAAACACATGTGAAACAAATGTGAAATTCGAAGGTCTTGCCAAATGAATGAAAAGCAAAGACTTCACTTTTTACCATTGCTCTGCATTGCTCTCCAATATGTCAGCTCCACGTAAAGCTGGCTCCCTTTGTGGTCTCAAGACGGCTGCCAGCAGCTCTTGTGGCTACGTCTCTTCATTATGTTCATCAAGAAAGAGCATCCTGCCATTCCCAGAGAAAGCCTTGATATACACTCTTCTTAGGCTTGTTTAGGTCACATGCCTACCTCTAAACCAATTTTTGCAGCCATGAAGAAGGAATGTGCTGACTGGCAAAGCTGGAATCACCTAGATCACAGTTGAAAACCAAGGGCTGTGGGAAAGGAGAGCATAAGCATTCATTCTAAGTATCTGAACGAAAGTCAGATGATGTCATAACAGTAATCAACCTTCCAAGCAACTATTGGAGGAAAATCACACAATTAAATACACATATCATAGAACAGATTAAAAGAGCATTTGGGAATGAGTTTATTCACCATTTGATGAATAGAGATAATTGTTTAAGGGACAGTTCCTTAGATTATAAGCCATCAGCTGTAACTAAGCTAAAATGTGTTTGGATTTCATGAGTATTAGTTTCTTATATGTAAACCAAATTCAGTTAATAATTTAACATTGGAAAAATATCTTTAGAATGCATGAAAGGGCTGGGCACGGTGGCTCACGCCTATAATCTCAGCACTTTGGGAGGCCAAGGTGGGTGAATCACTTGAAGTCAGGAGTTCGAGACCAACCTGGCCAACATGACAAAACCCTATCTCTACTAAAAATACAAAAATTAGCCAGGCGTGGTGGCGGACGTAATCCCAGCAACTCAGGAGGCTGAGGAACAAGAATCGCTTGAACCTGGGAGGCAGAGGCTGCAGTGAGCCGAGATCTCACCACTGCACTCCAGCCTGGCGACAAAGCCAGACTCTGTCTCACAAAACAAAACAACAAAATCAAAACAAAACAAAGAATGGGTGATAGTTTGGTTTACTAACAATTAGCTCTATGGGGTACATTACTGGTCAAGTAATGAAGTATAATTTGGTCCACTGGAGGGCAGCAGTTTCTGGATAGCAGCCAACAGTCTGTAGTATGGTTTCTGCTCCAGTGTCAATCACAGTGCTGATTTTTAGTAGTGGCTGGTAGGTCTCAGCAATGCAGAGGGATGTGGCAAAGTAGGGAGTGGTTAACATTTGCTGTGTGCAAGCTTTCTGATTATTGCAATTCAGCCTCATTCCCGTCTATAATGAATCCCTTCCTTGTGATCAGCCAGATTCCTCATTAGTACTCAGACCTGTTTTCAACCTGCCAGTATTTTCCTTAGTGGAATAATTCAAATTCCTTAGATAATGAAGCCAAGAAATTACATAATGCTATAATTAATCCTGGCAGGGAAATATCTGGATAGGCACCTTCTGCTGTAGCTTGTTTTGCCTCCTCATGTAATGCACTAAGCTCTTTGTCCCAGGTAGACCCATGTGAACAGGAATTCGAGATAATGGTTGAAGCACCCTTCCTTGAGGACGTGCCCCCATGCCAGTTTCTCTTTTGTTGACTCTGCTGCAAACACTTCCCTTTTCTCTGGTATAACAAAACACTACAACAGTGCAAGATTCAGCCTCTCCAGCATCTGCGTTGATGGCAAAAAAATAATAATAATAATAATAATAAACAAAACCAACCAAATAAACCAACCACTGGTCTGTTTTCCATAATTTCTCCAAAATGGCTATCATTTTTATGAGGATATCAAAGGTTTGTTTCAGGCATTCTTCCTTAGGATGTGGTGTTACATAAAACAGTTCATGCTTGGAATTTTATTGACAATGTTCAATTTCTTTGGTGCAAAGGAACAAAATGGACTTAAAATTTATTACTAGCTAGGTAGTGAGCTGAGGCTGCTCATCTGAATGCTTGTTCAATTTCTTTGCGGAACCACTTCTGAGTAGGCGTGCCATCTGGTTGTTTTTCCTAGATGGTAACAGTGCCCCCTTCCACAGTGGGAAGCAAAAGTAGTTTTGTGGCCCAGTAGGTGCCAAGAACATTTTTCATCTCTAGTTAGAATCCTCTTTTACTAAGTGTTCAGAGAATAAGGCTGTTTTGCATTTGAATGGATAACTACATTCTAAAGATAATAAAGTCAACTCAATTCAGCCATGACTGACTGAGTCCACTGTGCAGTCACCCTCAAAAGCTATAAACCATGAGCTAGGCCCAGTCCCTGCCCTCCAAGAGCTCTCGATCTAGCTTGCTTTTAATTGACTCTAGAGATCTCATTCCACTTGTATCTCTCTCTATCCTATATTGTCCTTTTACCTAATTTTCTTTCACTACAATCATCCCAAGAATGTTTCTTTTTTTCTCATCTCCAATTAGTCAAACTACTGCCAATGGAAAGAAATCTCTCCAAGTTTGCAGTAGAGAGCATTATCTTTTCCCTTCCCTGTAAGACCACATCCCTGCCCCCTGTCATGTGCCTTGTGGTGACTCCAGTAGGCAAAGTATTGTCAGGCTTGGTCACTTGCTTGGGGCAGCAGCATGTGAACAGAAGTGACAATGGGCCCGTACAGAGCAGAAGAGTAGAGATGGGCTTAAAGCTTGAAGCTGTGGTTGCTGGTTTCTACCAGTTTTTTGTTTTTCCCTCTGCCCTGACCTAATTAGGGGCTTCTCCATTGGTTTGCATCCTAGAATGAGAAGACATTGAGAGGAGGTGCAGTCAGCCTACAGTCACCAAAATGTATTGTAAGTGAAAAAGATACGTTGTTATAAGCCACTGACAATTTTAGTCATTTACTGTAGTAGAGCTAATACAAACACCAAACCATACATAAATAATAAATGGAAGATCGAATAAGTACAACAGTAACAATTCCCAGTCACCTTTATTTATATAAAAGTATATTAAATAAATTATCTCAATATATACAAATAGAACAATATTACCTATATAAATAGAAAATCCCCATATAGAAAACCCTTTAAAAAATTATACATACAATGTCAACCATAGAAGCTTTGAGTACCTTAAATCATAAACTCTGTAGTTTGTATAGTAGTCTTATAAAAATAGAGTTAGCTCTCAAATGTTTAACGCCACTTCAGTCAGTTAAAGTGCAGACTGTAAAGCATATTAAGAAGGTGCCCAGAATACCGACGTCTCCCGCACTTAACACATTCATACAAAGTCTGCCAACTGTTTTGAATTTCCAAATGTATTTCTGAAAAAAAAAAAGAACCTAAACACTATATTACAGACATATGTTAGAAAAGTCCTAGAAATTCACCCAATTTCCATTTTACTTTCCTACATGGATTGAAGTCAGCCTCTCAAAAGCTTTTTGGCTGGGCACAGTGGTTCACGCCCGTAATCCTAGCACTTTGGGAGGCCGAGGTGGGTGGATCACCTGAGGTCAGGAATTCAAGACCAGCCTGGTCAAGATGGTGAAACCCCATCTCTATAAAAATACAAAAATTAGCCGGGCGTGGTGGCGGGTGCCTGTAATCCCAGTTACTCGGGAGACTGAGACAGAGAATTGCTTGAACCCAAGAGATGGAGGGTGCAGTAAGTCGAGATCATGCCACTGCACTCCAGCCTGGGCAACAGAGCGAAACTCTAGCTCAAAAAAAAAAAAAAAAAAAAAAGCTTTTCAAAAGTCCACCCGGGATTTTTTAAGGCATTTTCTCATTTGTTTTTGCTTGGATGACCTGGTTACTCCTTGAGTGCGGAATATATAATCTAAAGCATGTTATGTGCAAAAGGTGCCATAGTGTTAAAATTAAAACTTGGAATTGGTTGTAGTACCATTCGTTACATTTCAAAGTGACTAATGCTGATGTCAAAACCAGAATGCTAATGGTAGTAATAGGTCATATGAAGACTTTTTTTGAACTCCAGGGTCTTCATGCTCCGAAATACTCATTTGTGTTTCCATGTATTCTATTCTCTTAAAAGTTCTCGGTCACAGTGCAATACAGCATTTGCAGTAGCTCCAACGGTGCTTCCTTTATGCAACATTCAGTGGGGAGTTCTCCTTCCAGCTCCGCCCCACTCTTGCCTTTTTACACTTGTGTAGAGATATAGCCAGGATGATGACAAGGATGATGACCACAAATACCACAGCTCCAATGATATAGAATATTTCTGAAAAATAAAGGGCATCTAGTCAACTTGGTGAGCTCAAATCCCATTTATCAGTGGGCAAAATTGAGGGCATAACCCCAAATGACAGCATCCTATTTTTGTGCAATTTGAAATTTCTTTCTTTCACTCTTTCCACCACACTTAGATTAGGAAAGAATTTGTCAAACCCTGAACGTTTCAGAGTAATTGACAATGGCTAAACACATTTAATGGGCATTTAATAAATTGAATAATGTGCAGTCCAGAAAAGATATGTAGTTGGAGGTAAGAACGACGGCTGGAAAGAAGTGCCTAAAAATGATGCTGAGATTGATGGCAATGATTATAGTAGAAGGTGAACCCTAAGTGCAAAGTGGGATATCCAAAGTGCTACCAGGATTCGGGTGAAGAAGAGATAGTAACTAGTTGGTGCAGTAGGAAGGCTTCCTGCTGGAAGGGGCATTTGAAATGCCTCTCCAAAATAGAGAAGGGCCAAGGAAGCAGACAAGTGTGTGTGTGCACAAAAGGAGAGGCACTGGAATTAGAGCCAGGCTTTAGGACAATGACTGAAGGCTGTGGGTAGGATGGCCCAGAGGGAAGCAGGACCAGAGGCAAAGAGAAACCTCTCCCATCAGTGGCAATAAACAGGAGAGAACAGTTTATTTAAAGTGTTTTAAAATGTTCAAATCTCATCTTCACCTGGAGCTAGGCCATCATTTCTTTTCTTTTTTTTTTTTTGAGATGGAGTCTCACTCTGTCACCCAGACTGGAGTGCAGTGATGCAATCTCAGCTCACTTCAGCCTTCGCCTCCTAGATTCAAGCAATTCTCCTGCCTCAACCTCCTGAGTAGCTGGAACTACAGACACGTGCAACCATGCCCAGCTACTTTATGTATTTTTAATAGAGCTGGAGTTTTATCATGTTGGCCAGGCCGGTCCCAAACTCCTGACCTCAAGAGATTTGCCAGCCTGGGCCTCCCAAAGTGCTGGGACTACAGGTGTGAGCGACCACACCCTGCGTAAGCCATTGTTTATATCCCCTGACTCTTTTCTTCACTGAAAGTACTCAGAATACTTTCCTCGTAAGGCATGGAGCGAGATGCACAGTCTTGCAGCTTCCTGTACGTCTGAATGCCCACAGCACTTCCGGTTAGGGACCGTTTCCCGCACAATGTGCCTGAGCTCCCAACATCTGCACACGCGTGGATACACACGTGTCAGCCATATGCACACATGCATGCGGGTATATCTGATATACTCAATCCCTTCCCTTGATGGGTTAGCCTCTATAGCCTCTGTGGCAACAGAGGGTACTCACAAATGTCTACCGGGTCCTGCTGCAGCTGGTCCAGAAGCCACCCCAGAATTAGAATTTAAGCATGAAAAAATGCCCAGGGAAATCTGTGACTTGATGCTAAATCCTAAACATAGTTTGTGTATCCAGGGCTCAGCAGAGGGCTTAGCACATGGTAGGTGCTCAAGAAAACCCTTGCTAACACAAGGGCTCAAACAACACAGAAGCATTTCTAAATGTCCAAAATCTTAAGAGTACCAAGAGCAAAATCAAAACCAAAACAAGCAACAACAAAAAAACCTCCAGGCAGTTTGTCTTCCTGAATATTTAACCAAGGAAGTACATCCCAGCCCTGAGGGTGGAGCTACTCCTCCAGGAGGCACCCACACCCCCACGCAAATGGCCGGCAGAGCCACTCACCTCTGGATTCCCCTTTCTCATGGCCCATACACTCGACGGGGCTGTCTGTACTCTTCCGGTTAGCTGTTCTTCGGGAGGGAATCACTGCTTGAACACTGAAACAGTAGTTTTCTCCTTTATCCACATCAATCAAAAACTCATTAGTGTTTGTTTTGGCTGTTTTCTGTAAAAAGATAGAGTCCTTAATTCATCTGGGCTCAGAGTCAATTCTTTCCCCTTCCTTAAGTCACTGCAGAAGTAAAAACCTAGGTTCTAAGCAAAGTGTACATGAACACAGCTGACACGTGAAGGATTAGAAGTGACTTCGCTAATCAGTTTCCCTTGACCACTGCTAATAATGCCTTTTCCAAGACTGAGAAGATCCAATTTAGGTATATTGAGCCCTATTTAGCCCCTTTAGAAGATATCTGCAGTAAAAGAAAAAGGAAGGGAGTATTATGCATTGAACCAAAAACACATTTTGTGCCCGGGATCCTCAATAGAGGGAGAAATGTGAGTGTGGGGGACCTTTGGAGATGGCCGGATCCAGCGGTTGGCTGAGGAACCTGGGACTCTGCGGGGGCCCTGCCGAGAGTCACAAGGTAATGGAGAGTCACAGGTAAGACCAGGCCTGTTGTCCACCCCTCCCCACAGTGGGTGCTCCCCCTTCTACTCCACCACCTTCTCAACAACCCTGTTCTGCTTTTTTTGAATTGGGGAAGAAATGGGCTGTAAAACCCAAGTATCCACAATTTAAAACAGGTCATAAAAACAAATTAAAAAATGCTCACCTTTCCCGAACTTGAAGATTTCCAATAATAGAGTGTATAAATTAAGTCCTTGCCAAAAACATCCCGGAGGCTTAGGAAAGTGTCGTTCCTTCTAACTAAAGTCCATTCATCTTGCACTGTCACATTCACTTTTGTTCCCACTTGTTCAAAACTCTGAATTGTCGGCTGTCCGAGGTTTGCTGACACAAAGGAAATGAGCTTGGTTAGAACCAAAGAATTCTGTGCAAAGTCAAATCCTGTTTCATTTTCATAATTGACAACTTAATTATCTCTCATATAAAACATCTACATAGAACCAGCTGCCTGAGAGAAGCAGGCGTGGCGGCCCGGAGCTGAATCCTAAGACATTCTGTGGCAGTGCTGTCCAAGGGGAAGACAATGGAGCCTCAGATATCATTTAAAATTTTCTGGTAGTCACATTAGAAAAAGTAAAAAGGAACAGGTGAAATTAATTTTCATAATACATTTTAGTTAACCAAGGACAGTTGACCTCTGAACAACATGGGTTTGAACTCTGTGGATCCACTTATATGCAAATTTTTTTCAATAAAAGTTATACCAAGTGTGCCTGCCTCCTTCTACCTCCTCCACCTCTTCTCCTGCCATGGCCCCTCCTCTTCCTCCTCTTCCTCCTCTTCCTTGTCCTCCTCCTCCTCCTCAGCCTACTCAACATGAAGATGGCGAGGACGAACACCTTTATGATGATCCACTTCTGCTTAATTAATAGTGAATATATTTTGTCTTCCTTATAATCGTCTTTTCTTTCTTTTTTCTTTCTTTCTCTCTCTCTCTCTTTCTTCCTTCCTTCCTTTTTTTTTTTTTTTTTTTTGACAGAGTCTCGTTCTGTCACCCAGGCTGGAGTGCAGTGGCACAATCTCAGTTCATTGCAACCTCCTCCACCTGGGTTGAAGTGATTCTCCTGCCTCAGCCTCCCGAGTAACTGGGATTACAGGCACCCACAACCATGCCCAGCTAATTTTTGTATTTTTAGTAGAGATGGGGTTCCACCATGTTGGCCAGGCTGGTCTTGAACTCCTGACCTCAAGTGATGCACCCGCCTTAGCATCCCAAAGTGCTGAGATTACAGGTGTGAGCCACCATGCCCAGCCTCTCTTCCTTATAATTTTCTTAATAACATTTTCTTTCCTCTAGCTTACTTTGTTGTAAGAATACAGTATATAATGCACGTAACATATAAAATATGTGTTAATTGACTGTTTGTCTTATTGGTAAGGCTCCAGTCAACGGTCAACTAATACACAGGCTATCAGTAGTTAAGTTTTTGGGGAGTTAAAAGTTATACTCGGATTTTCAACTGCACAGGGAGTCGGTGCCTCTCAGCCATGCATTGCTTGAGTCAACTGCATATATCTGGAATATAATCATTTTAACATGTAACCAATATTAAAAATTTTTGAGATATTCTATACTTCTTAAGTTCCAGTGTATACTTTATACTTACAGCATTAGCCATATTTCAAGTGGTCAACAGCCACATGTGGCTAGTGGCTACTATATTGAACAGGGTGGTAGCATAAACTATAACATTTTAGGTCCAAAAAAATGTAGGGCTATGAGAAAGCCCAGGAAATGTCCTTGGTACCTCGAGAAGCCAATTTAACCACTGGGTCTCTACAATGGCTCAATTATCTCATATGCTTTGGTTAAATGACAGGAAAACAAACATCAATTCACAGGCCAAATATGCATGTGCACATGCAAAACAAACATATAAAATATTTTCTATCTTGCACCAACAAAGGATTTGAAGTAGCTTACAAAAAACTCAAGAACTATTAATATAAAAGAGAATCATGAGGATGCCATTAACTAGGCGGGAAATGAATGTCAACCATGCCGCAGTCACCAGAGGGACTGCTGACGCTGCTACATTCTTGCCTGGTGCCACAAGAGACACAGGCAGAAGCACCCAGGGGTCTGGAGGGTTTTGCAAATGGGGGCTCTAGGAAGGCAGCCACATTCACCTAGGGTCAGGCCCTCTATTTCAACCCTCAAAGTAGATAGCAGAGGAGGATGGTTAGTTGGTTGTCTGTCCCCCTCCTTCTCCACCTTTCCTACCTTGAGAAACTGTTCTCTCTCGCTGGGCCTAACACTAACACAACACCTTCATTCTAACCAGCTGGCCCTACAAGAGAAGCTCATGTCACTCTACTCAATGTGCTACACGCGTTTATCTGAAATGCCTAGATCAGAGCCACAGTTGCGGCAAAAGAATTTAAATCTCCTACCTGACAGGAATTCTCTTCATTCTCTTACTAGCTCCTAGGGCGAGCTTACAGGGGCAAAGGCTGAGGAGGAAAGTAGTCCACCTTCCCAAAAGCAGAACGAGGGTGACAGGCCGATGGCTGGGCAGGTGCTGGCACACCATGGAACTCAAATCACGGCCAAGTGATTGGAAAAGGTCAGCATAATTAGGCTAATGATGGGCTCAGAGGGAAGCCATGGACTTTCCTCATCGATCTATGACCATTTGGGAAAAATCCTCAACTGGGATTTTTGGTATTATAATGGGACAGAAAAATCAGGATATATGATACATATAGGGAAAAGCTAAAACCCCGGCCTTGGTGGATTTCCTATCCCTACCCCCTTCCCTGGCCTGCCCTCTCCCAACACACATGCAGGTGGTTACTGAGGACAGTAACAGGGTCTAGGGACAGACTCGGGGAGAAAGTTACTTGATGACACTGTCATCAGCTCCAAAGTTCTTATTCTGTGAACCTCCTGCCACATCTGGAATGTGTGAAGAGGGCTGTGTTACATACCAGTTTCCGAGAAAAAAATAGTAAATATTTTTAATTTAGTATCCCCTAAAGGTATCAGATCGCAAGAATATTCAGACGTTTATAACAAGAATGAACAGTGGTACAGCCCAAGCGACTTACTCTCCAGGTAAGGTGTGAACTCTGGGGAGTTCTCATATGGAGGCTCCTCCGTAGAACCTGTGCTCTCCACATGCCCTGCCGGGTAGGAGAAGACCCGTGCCAAGTACGTCTGCTTCACATCCTTCACAATCTCGTCGGTGAGGTCACACTCTGTGTCTGCTGTGTAAAAGCATTTGCTTTTCCAATCCCCTGACTTAGTACTAAAGAAAGAAAAGAAGGAAGAAAAATAAATGGAACATTACAATTTGCACTCAATAAGATAGACTGCTTCCTGGCTGTGGCGTTCTGTGCTAACATCAGGAGCCCTACGATCAACACTAATGACGCAGTTACTGTGCAAGCACTTTGCTTTTTTTAAAACATTGTTTTGTAGAGATGGGGTCTTGCTATGTTGCCCAGGCTGATCCTTCTGTTTTGGCCTCCCAAAGTGCTGAATTTACAGGTGTGAGTCATCATACCTAGCAACACTGAGCACTTGGGATGCATGTTTGAGTCCTCAAAGCAACCCAGGGGATGGCTCTGTAATTTGCCCTGTTTTTACAAATGAGGCAACTGAGACAAAGTGAGATTGGGTGACTAGCTCTAAATCACACAGCTGGACTTTGAACCAGATAGCTATTTGACTCGTGGATCTGTACTCTTAACCATTTTGTTAAATATCTTTCTTAGAATGTAGATGCTCTGTCACGGTTACAGGGCAGAAAGAGCAGTTTTCCATCAAGAGGAGGCAACTGAGACAAAGTGAGGTTGTTTACTATAGTCTACTTATTATATCATATTACATTGTTTGTTATATCACGTTCTAGATTCTATGTAAAATAGTCTACGTAATAACATGTTATACATATATTCTCTCATGACCACTATTAATGCTATTATTAATCATTCATTGACTCCACTATATGCCAGGTACTCTACTGGACCGTTTACTCATGTTACTTCATTTGATATAATCCTTCCAAGAAGGTATTGGATCTTTCTTATCCGTGAGGACATTGAAGCTCACAGACACTAAGCAACTTGCAGAAGGTCACATACCTAACCAGTGGCAGAGCTGGGTCGGTTTGCCCCATTATACTACATGCCTCCCCTGCTTTTGCAAGATGCGTATCCATCCCAACCAAGATTACAGAATGACAGTACAGGTAGTATCTGTCTAACAAAGTCTGAAACTAAAAAACTAAAGACAGATTGTTCTTTTGTGAGATGTCATTGAAGGGTAAATGATTTAAAGGACTTCTAAAATGAAATTCTTCTAAATGACCAAAATAATAAATAGGTGAAGTGTCACTGCAACTTGATTCACACACTTCTGTCCCATGGAAAGTGACAGTTATGCTGCTCTTCCCTTTGGCATTCCTGACTACCAGAGGCAGACCCATCGTTCAAGGCCAGGTCCCAACTCCACCTGCTCCAGGAATCTCCAGATCTCCCTGCTGAGCATTTACATCTCCCTCCCCTGTCCCCCAGCATGAGTTCCTCCATGATGCTGTTAATATGAACACAGTCGGCCTGGTACGAGGGGTGCGTGCCCTTGTGTGCTCTGTCAAGCAACAGGGCTGTAGGGTCTCGCTGACTATTAGATGGTTTGTATTTACAGGTTGAATTAATACATAATCTTGAGGAAAACAAGGCATCATGTGAATTCCATTGTCTAAATTCACACATAAAAGCCATAAATATATTTTCTTTCAAAATCTGAACTAAGTCACCAGGCCAAAAGGATTTGGGTAAACACATTCTTTATCCTAAAGTGCACAAACTAAGATTGATATTGAAATATTTTGGTTTCTATTTATTTAATTTTATGTGATAAAAGGAGAGAGGCTATTTTGTTCCAGAATGACCAAAACGTGTTTTATTACATCATTTCCATTTCAAAAAGCAAATGAGACTACGCTGTTTCCTTTTTATCACTACAGCAAATAGTTGTTCAGATAACAGGAGAAAGTCTCCTAGGGCTTTCTATGTACCATACAGATACAGTATTTGGTTCCTCCCAGCTCACAGCAGGGACCACATACTCTACAGCAAAATTTAGCACAAGGATTTACACAGTACCATGGTAAGTAGTAACTGTGTAAACAGGTAATGAAGGGACAGTTCTGTAGAAAATCCCTCTGAATGCCATTAATAGCATTAACACTTTAAAAGCCTCCAAGGTTCTTCCAGGCATTGCAAAACCCTCTGATTTGGAATTCTGAGTTGACTAAAAAATTCAGTCACTAATTTGGTTGCAGGTTGTTTTCCAGAAGCTTTGTAAATTCAGCTTTAGAATTCAGAACATTTCTATGGAATGAATATCACAGGTGATGCTTTGTGCTAAGGCTTAAGCCAATAACATTTCCCAACCACCACTGAAAACTGTTAGCAAAGGTGAAAAATGCAGTTGGAGCTCAAAGTAGGGGCTTCTGCACAGCAGTAGTGTCCGGTGGCTGGAGCCAGGCTGCAGTAGTGAGAGCAGTGGGGAGGGAAGAGGGGCAGCTGCTTAAGATGCTAACTGTAGGGAGGGAAAACAGGCAGGGAGGAAGCCCCACTGAGGAGATTCAGTGGGCAAGGCTTTCCTTCTTCCTCCTGCTTTGCGGCCTCCCATCAGACTGTAGCAGAGCCACCTAAGGGGTGTGTGGATACTGGGTAGACCTTGGTTCCAGACCTGACATGGGCACTTACCATCAGTGTAGTCATGAATAAATCCCTCACTTTCCAGAGCAACAGTTTCCTCATCTGTAAAAATGACTGCTCTGGTCCTTTTTAACCAGGAATCTCATTTATTCCTGGGGTGGGTAAGAAGAGTGCACACGTCAGGCGCAGGCTGATGGAAAAGCTCCCAGGCCCTCCAGCACAGCAGCAAGGGATTGTCCAGTCCACAGGACCACCCTGAGTCGGCTGGCATCCCCCAAGCTGTAGCCCTGCGCTCTGATGTTTGCAGATCAGGAGCTGTGCTCACTTAAATAACAGCAGCCTTATAAAGTTCAAGAACTTACAGTTAACAAAGGCTTATGTTTAAAAAGCAGGTGAATCATAAATATATTCCCACATGTCCCTCAAATATTAGATTGAATATATTTAGGAGGTAAGCATTCCTCTCAAAATCTAATTTTTACCATCTAGAAGGAAAGTGTTTACCAAGGTAAACTTCAGGCATGTATCAGAGAAATTAATTACTAATTCTCAATTGGTGAAATCTGAATTGACAAGTTTGACCAGAATTGTAATCATTATTTCAGGTTATGAAATTCCTTCATCTTTCTCTCCGCGCCCCCACACATATCCACACATGCATGCACATATGCAGGCAAGTTCTCCCTGCTGGTTTGGCAACTGCTGTCATGAAGTTCATTTTGAAAAACAAGAACATTCACTTAAAATATCCATCGTATCTAGAAGTTGCATTCCTAATGCTGTAAAAAGCCTGGCACAAGCTAAAACAAAACAGAACAACAAAATACCTTTCGTTTTAGCTGGTGCTACTTTTGTACTTTACATAATTAGCATTAAAATAATTTCCACAACAGCTATTCTCTATTTCATAAGATCTCTACCAAGCCTCCTGGAACATTTCAAAAACCAAAAACTTGCCAAGAATATGGTGAAAACGATCAAGGAAGACATAACCTTTAGATTGAATATGCTAAATTATCGGCTCCTGGGGACAGCTGCCAATCAGAGTTGAGGCACCAAGAAACAGAGCCACCCCAGACCCAGAGGGTACAGACAGCGGAGTATTTCCGCTCTGCCAGGCTCCGTGAGTCACACATTTGGCCTCTTCCACTAAGATCATGTATACTACCAAATTTTGATTCATGGAGTCCAGAGATGAATGAATCAAACACTGCTTAAGGGCAATGCATACATTGGGATTCCTCCCCACCTCTTCCCTAAGGTGTTAGACATGGTTTACAGTCTAGACAGCAACAGAAAAAGACATCAATGTTTAGATGAGATCAACTAATCTATCAGGACCCAAAGCACACTTCAGTGCCTACTCAAGAAGGTTCACCTCTCCACAGTTTATACTTCACTTAGGAACTCTCCCATCATTTCCAGAAACAATTAAAACAATTAAAATGTTCTATCAGTTTAAGGTCTGGAAATGTTGCAGGCCTAATAGAGTATGACACCGGCCAGCGAATTGCCACGAATCCCTTCTTCTTTGTCATCTGTTAAATAATTTCTCCCAGTAATCAGCTTTAAGAACATGAATGTTCAGCATAGGAGAGTAGAAACATCAAAACGCTTAATTTTCTTTTTTTGTACCTAGCTTACCTTATTTGAACAGTGTAGACTTGATTGATGGGTTTGGGTTCCCACTCCAAAATTGTCTTGAAATTAGTTGATTTCCAAGTTAAATTATATGCTGCCACAGTATTTGTAGTGCCTTTAAGCAACAGAGAAACAGCTATTATTACATGCACTTCTCAGCATTCGACTGTGTTGATGTATAAAACACCTTCCCACCTGACATTACCATAAACCTCACTTTTTATTTTTCAGCAACAAAAGCTTCATTAGTGAATTATCAAGAGAAAAAGAATCTTCAAATTTTTTCTAGACCTAGAATTTCTTCATGACAAGATTCACCTTGTAATCCCAGGACACCGGCAAGGATCTTGACATTTTCGTTTGAAATTATTCATGGGCAAAGCCTTGTTATAACTTGACCAGGAGGAGCCCAGAGCCATCAGTGTGCCCGTCCAGGACTCAGCTCAGGAAGAGTCAGGTTCAGCCCGCCAGGAAGGGTTTTCAGTAAGTTATGGAAAAAAGGCAAATCCCACACGTGTGACAAGAGTTAGGACTGCATACAAATGAAAAAAGCCAAACTTCACTTTTTCCATTTTTATCTGAAATGTCTCTATCCTGAAACTTCCACGGAGACCCATGTTCGTGTGGCCTGTCACACCGTCGGCTGTATTGGATCAGGATAATTTATTATGAAGGTGTGCTTTGCCAGTACGCAGCAGGTCCCAGTCTCTACGCCGTACCGAACACCGCGTAGAAATACCGGGCATGCACAACGTTGTACCTGCTCCAATCTAAGCAGCAGTCCAGCCCGTTTGGATTGCCTCTACCCAAATCTAGAACAAAGATGGCCAGGAAAAGACCAGGGACGCTCTTTATTAAGGGAAGATGCACATATAATGAAAGATAATATCCAAACCTCTGCACGCCAACACGTGCAGACGCAAGCCCAAGTTCTATTATATTGCAGGTCGCGAATCACCGGGAAGCCCTTTCCCCAGAGTTAAAGCGGGAGCCAAAAGTCCGCTTATGCAACAACAGTCCAATTACTTGGACACCCAGAGCAAAACTCTCTAGCAGAAGGGGCAGCGGGGTCTGGGGCGCCAATTCCCTCCCTGCAACTCCCGCCGGCGCCCATGGGACTGGGTTCATTCAAGCCCGGCTGGGTGAACGCAGCCGAGTCCCATAGGCGCGGGGGGCAACATGGGCGCCCCAGGGAACCAGGACGAGCCCACTGCCAGCCCGGACTGTCTCCTCCCTCCTGCGTGTGGCGCGCCCCGGGCTTCCAGGGGCCAGTGCCACTCACCTGAAGCGCCGGCCACCTGGGCGAAGACCCAGCCGAGCAGGAGCGTCCGAGCGACTGCGGTCTCGGGGCGCGGGACCCGGGGCCAGGCAGGGGTCTCCATGTCTACGAGTTGACCGCGATATCGAGCGGGTTCCGTGGCGCCCCGGAGGCTGGGGAGGTTGGGCTGCAGGCGCCCTGGGCCGGCCAGAGGGAGTGCGAGGGGGTGCCGGGAGCCCGGAGTCTTGGCGAGTCGGTGCCCCGCGCGCTATAAAGGGCCGGCAGCCAGCTTTCCCGCGCCTCTGCCCGCCCCCGGCGCCCGCCCCCGCCGCTCCTCCTGACTCCCCGCCCCCGGCCTGGGTCACTCGCCGTCGCGGTGGGCGGCCCCCGGCGAGTCCACACCCCTGCCCCGCCTCCTCCCAGTAGGAAACTCCGGGACCCTGCAAGGGGTGACTCACCCCAGTGATTCAACCGCGCTGCCGAGCGCGGAGCTGTCCTGGGGAACGCAGGCGGGTCTAGGTGCGGCGGGGGCCCGGGTCCCCCAAGGCCCCCGGATTCACCGAGGCCCGCGACTCCGACGTGCAGCTTAGGTGGGCTGCAGGTCTATGGCAGGAAAGGGAGGGCGCCTTGGAAGGATTCTTCCCTTCCATTTGGTGATAAAGTGGGAGCGGCGGCATCTACAACCTTTAATAGAAAGCACGGGCTCTGGGCTCCGCTCGGGTAGCGGAGGGCATTTCCCGGGCGCTTTGCCCACCTGAGGCTGAGGCTCGGGACCTGCAGCGAAGTAAACGTGTGGCGGTGGGCAGGGCGCTCTCCCAGCCACGATGGCTTCTTCTACCCCACGAGGGTCAAGAATACCTGGCCTGCCCACCTCGCGGGGCCCTTAGCGGGTCGCACAGGAGAAAGGCGGTGCGAATGCCGGAGTCAGCCACGATGTGACCTGCTCGGCTCACAGGTCTGAGCGTCAGTTGGCCCAGGCACCGCCCGGTACGACCAGAGATAGTGACTGAGGAAGAGCAGCCTCACATCTGGCAGTTTGCCTCTGGGAGAATTCCAGCGTGACATCTGCAGCTCTGTGGTTCCAGAGAGGATGGTTCTCACATTGAAGAAGACATCTGTGGGACTGAGTTCCACCCAAATGCAAAGAAACCAAAAATGAAATTGAAAAATGTAACCAGACTTGTGTGTCACTGGTTTTAAGCTTTGGTTTTTCTAAATTATTTTCTGGCTTCTCCTTCTGGGCTTTGCTGTAAAGTTGCCAGGCATGAGAACAACTCTTATTCTATTGAGTGGCATTTTTATTATTGCTCTATATTTATTATTGCTCTATTATTATTACTCTATATTGCCTGCAAGACACGACTGGAGAATTCTTAGTGTAAGAATTGTTTGTTTCCTCTGTCCTTCTTTCCCACGTTTTCCCAGGGAAGTCAGTCTTGCATTTTAGTGCATACTAAACACATATTTCATACAGCTTGCCGAACCACTTGTATTAACAGAATAAAACAGTGCAAAATTTTAATTTTCCCCCTTTGCCTGAACTGAAATAGCACATCCAGGTTTAGCCCTTGTGGACTTTCCTTCCTCCAAGCAGAAAGTTGCCCCTGCTGGTTTCCTCTTTGAGCTCTCTGCCAGCTCTGAAACCCACAAAGTGTATATTTGCAAAACTAAGCCGTGCAAGCCTCTTTTCATGCAGACTCTAGCCTGAGTCATTTTCCCTAAGAGATCTTCAGCTCCACCTGGGATGGGATTCTTTGCTCTCTGGGATTGAAGGTAACTAAAGAGAAATAGTTACACCTCAGGTTGGTTACAAGACCCAAGAAACTGTTGCAATTCCACTTGGAGTCACTGACTTTTCTGAAATCATATAGGGTTTTAAACAATGTCAAGATCAGCCATTTGATAAGAAAAATGTTTACCATTGGATTTTGATATAAAATGGGCCTTAAATATTGACAAATTACATGAATATTTATTTTGTATATCCATTAAAATTGTCAGACAGGAAAGAGAAGAATTCGTTGGGTGTCTGCACAGGCTTTTTAGGAAGTACAGAATTATGTTATTCAAGATTTTAAAATCTTAAAATCATTACTATTTTCAAGAAGAGGGAGGAAGAAAACATGGTAAATATTATTTCATTGTGAAATGCTTTTCCCTGACTGATCTAACTGTGGTCAGATCAGTTTTTTAATGGTGTCAAACAGCAGTTGATTATAAAAAGTACATATCTAAAATTTCACTGTTGAAATGTGTTCACAAGAACAAATTGATTATTAAAATTATTCCCTAACCTTAACACATTTTTTTTACTCCTGTCAGTAAAGTCAAGCTTAGCAGTTACCAACTCCCTCCTCCATGATCTATCTTGGAGGCTCTGAGAATTTCAAAACATTACTAAACTATAACAATAATCTCTCTGGCTTGACTAGTCCCTTTCCGATTAGATTTTAGGATGTCAGAGAGTGGGAGAGGACCTCACAGACATTCTTTTACGGATGAGGACCCTGTGGCCGGCTGATCTGAGTAAACTGGCTCGCCTAACCACGCAGTGCAGATCTGGTCTTCTGACCCCAGGGGCTTTCCTTCCATCACCAGGCTTTCTCCTGCTCCCAATGAAGGAAAGTAAGACCGGGTGGTAAATCCATCAAATGAGTGATTAATTAATCCATCCATAAGCACTCGAAAATGTTCTGCATGTACGAAAACTGCACAAAAACTGCACACAAAGTATAGAAAATACTTGCAGTTTGGGGAACTCATTGTTCTTAGGCAGAAATATCCTGATGGTTAGTCCTTGAAATAAACAGACAAGGAGACATGTAGAAGAGTTTGAGTTCCCTTTGCATAACCGGTGATGAAATGTGGTTGATGAGAAGTCTGAAAATGACTGCAGAGATGTTTCAGCCCCTCCGCTGTACTTTTACAGTACTTGCTGCCAATTTCACCGACTCAATTTCCTTGAGAACTTCACTTAATGTCACTTGTGTGTTTACCTGTTAATCTTTCCTGTTGGATTGGGTTTTTCGTCTGTTTTTTTTCCTCTCTCAACCCTTTCCACAATTATCAGCACATAATAGGCACTTAATACCTTTTGAGTCAATGAATACTTTATGACACTATGCGTGCAGCCAAATATTTCACTGGTGTTCAAGAGATGAAATCTGTCACTGAAAAGTCTCTTTCTAGGAGCCGGGCAGTGAGTGTTTCATAATGCTGAGATTGGTAAGAAAATACAAATCCATCATGACTGGAAAGGCACCACTCGACAGCAAGCTCTAGCAGTCTAACCAGTGATTAACTATCTCTGCACCACCAGAAAATCTCACCAGGAGGAGAGATAGCTGAGAAGCAGAAACCAGATGCAGAAGTTTGGAAACTAGCTAGCATTTTTCCAAAAGACTAGATTCTACGGTGATTCCGAATATACTTCATCATGTGATGAGGTTGTTGATAGTTTTTCTTGCATACAAAGGCTGAATAACTTTTTAAAACAAATTCCTCAAAATATCTATTTCCCAGGAAAGACACAGGTTAAGATATATGATAGCAAGCAGAATTGAGAATAATTCAGAGAAACTTAGTTTATGCATGTGAAATGGTAAAAAGAGCAATGAAACCATTTTACCCAAAATTCAGGTAAAAGGCAAAGTATGAGAAAAGGCCAGTGGGAATTAGGAGTTAGTAGGAACACAGAGTTCTGGAGGAAAAGGAAAAAAGTGACTCAGCAGAACCTAAGAAACATCTGGCAGGGTATAGTTAGTCATGGAAAAATTGGCAGTCATGATTATGCATTTTGTGAAAATAGCGATATACTAGTCCAACAGTTCATTTAGATAAAAATTAAATAGTTGAAAGTCAGTATGATAAAATCTATTATCCTGGTCATTCAAAATACTTCTATCAACTGTCCAGAAGAGCTTACAGGAAGCTTTACTAAATGAGTTATCACACAGCACCAGGATTCTGAAAAATATAACTTTAGAGAAAAACTTTCCAATTCAAGTCTTAGACTGGGATTGGTGTTTTCAGCAGACATCTATTTTTACAAACTGAAAGCTTATCAAACTACCTGTCAACTTTTATTTTGATGAACAGTAAATATTATTTTTATTATCTACATAGAATCGTGACAAAATAGATAAATCATAAATATGAATTGTATTATTTTAGTAGCAAAAAGTCATGTAAAATGAAAACCCTTAACCTATGTTCTTATTAGTATAGTATTTATGTGACTTAAAATTGTGTATATGGTATCATTTACTTAAGCATCTCTTAATTCCTCATTTCTGTAACTCTTTATACCTGACAAATGCACTAAATTTGATGAACAGAAATTCATTCATTCAACAATTGCTTGAATGTCCACCAGATAGTGGGTTCTTTGCTAGATTCTGGATGTATGGAGTAAAACAAAGAAGTCCCTTTCCTGTTAAACATATCTTCATTCCTACTTATGTCCAGATTTTATGTTTGTTTGTTTGCTTTTTGAGATGAAATTTCTCTCTTGTTGCCCAGGCTGGAGTGCAATGGTGCAATCTCGGCTCACTGCAACTCCACCTCCCGGGTTCAAGTGATTCTCTGGCCTCAGTCTCCGGAGTAGCTAGGATTACAGGCACGCACCACCATGCCTGGCTAATTTTGTATTTTTAGTCCAGATGGGTTTCTCCATGTTGGTCAGGCTTCAAACTCCTGACCTCAGGTGATCCACCTGCCTATGCCTCCCAAAGTGCCGGGATTACAGGTGTGAACCACCACACCCGGCAGATTTTATGGTTTGAATGATTTTCTGTCAGTATTTGAATTGGATATAAAAAATCTTAAGAGTGTTGTTTATTTACAAATTTCATTCTGTCCCCCCCCCAAAAAGATGTGTCATGATCAGTTCATCAAATAGGTATCTTTACCTCAAAAAATGACTTACAGGTTTAAAATATACATTCTCTGTCAGTTTGAATGTGTTGATGAACTCTCAAAGTTTTGAATATGGAAAAAACATGAAGCTCAACAAGAAAGACAACTTTATAAAAGGACAAGTCTAGCAGAAAAAGATAACCAACTAGGAGATTCCTCCGGTGAAGAAAAAAATACATAAAATAATCAGCTTAAAAGCATGTGTGCAAGGTATTTCATTGTTATTTTTATGTTTGTTTGTTGACATTTTATAGCCTAGTTAACAGATGCTCCAAATTTTGAGCCTGTAACCCTTCCAATCCCTTGCTGCCTTTGATGGTGATGTTCCATCCTATTATTCCAACTCCACATTCAAGCAGAGCTCTCAAGACAGAGGTAATTCGTTAGTAAGCAAAGTTATTTTCACACTGGAAACATGTTTATAACGTTTGACTAGTTGTAATTGTCATCCTAAACCATCATTACTCTTTATGTTACAACATTTTAGCATCTCACAGTTCTAAATCAACTACTTCTATTCTCACGGTTATAAATCAAATACTTGTATTCCCTGCCATAAGGGGAATAACAGGTTGCTTTAGGCTCATTGTTTGTGTCCCCTCACACCCCCCCAAACAAATCCGTATGTTGAAATCCTAACCTCCAATGTGATGGTGTTAGGAGGTGGAGCCATAAGTAGGTGATTTGGTTGAGGATGGAGCCTTTGTGAATGGGGTTAGTGCCCTTTTAAAAGAGCTTCGTCTTCCTTTCCGCCGTGTGAGGACATAGCAAGAAGATGATTCAGGAAGCTGAACCAAATCTGCTGGAAACTTGATCTTGGACTTCCCAGCCTCCAGAACTGTGAGAAATAAATCTATGTTTGTTTAAGCCAGTTGGACTATGGTATTTTTTGTTATGGCAGCCTGAATGGTCTAAGATACAAGACATATACTATGGAGACAGCTATTAAAATGATCAAATTAAAATGATTGATCTTAGACCTGAACCTTATTTTAAGAATAGTGTTTACTTTGCATCTCCAATCATAATGGATTTGTTAACCAAGATCTTGCCTTATATGGGTTAATCAATACTTATTGAGGGATTACTATGTACAGGACAGTGTATCAGGAACTATGAGTCCCTTTGGTAAAATGTCTTGCAACTAGTCGGGGAGAGGAGACAAATACATAAGCTTCCACAGGGGAAAGTGGTGTGAGTGATGTGGGATATAGTGCCACATCTCTTGCTAGTAGATTGGGAGCCCTGCGCTGGAAGAGACTGCTTTATCATTAGAGGTATCTACAGTGCTAGGAACAGTGCCTGGCACACAGTAGTTCCTCTGTATTCATAAAGCTTTGTTTAAAGATATAGAAGATGTTCAGGACCTCTACAGAGAGAGTTTGGTTCTCACTGGGGTGATGAGAGAAGGTTCCCTAGAGGAAAGTAGTATTTAAGCTGTGTCTTAGTCCATTTAGTCTGCTCTAACAAAATAGACTGGGTAATTTATAAGTAACAGAAATAACAGTTCTGGCAACTGGAAAGTCCAAGATGAAGGCACTGGAAGATTTGGTGTCTGGCAAGGGCTCACTCTTTGATTCATAGCTGGAAACTTGCTGTTGTATCCCCACGGTAGAAGGGACAAGGCAGCTCCCTTTAACTTCCTTTATAAGGGCACAAATCCCATGCATGAGAGCAGGGCCTCATGCATCACTGCATAAAAGGCCCCACTTCTTAATACGACCACATTGGGCATTAGGTTCCAACGTATGGATTTTAGGAGGAAACCAACATCAGACCATAGCAAACTGGACCACAGAGGAACAACAGAGAGGAGGAGGAGAGATTTAGTAAGAAAGAGGAGGTCATGGCCACTAAGAGTGAGCAGAAAACCAGTTATAGGCAGACTCTGGAGATCATGAAGATTCAATTCCAGACCATGGCAATAAACCAAGTATCACAAGAAAGCAACTCACACAAACTTTTTGGTTTCCTAGCACATGTAAAAGTTATGTTTATACTACACCATAGTCTACAAAGTATATAATAGCATTATGTCTGAAAAAGTACAGACCTTAATTTAACAATACTTTATTGCTAAAAAAAAAAATACTAAGAATCACCTGAGCCTTCAGCAAGTTGTACTTTCTTTGGTGGTGAAGGGTCTTGTCTTGATGTCGTTAGCTGCTGACTGATCAGGGTGGTGATTGCTGAAAATTAGGGTGGCCATGGCAATTTCTTAAAATAAGATGACATGAAGTTTGCCACATTGATTTTTCCTTTCACAAAAGTTTTCATCACCCTATACTGAGGTTACACACAATGTCTGTGTCTTCTGCTCTAGCCTATCGTCATGCAGGCAGGAATGTGTCTGCCTTGGTTTTCCACCAAAGGCCAGTACCTCCACATGCTTAGATGCTACAATCAAGCACTTCCCCCCCCACCCCCCAAAAAATGGATGCTAACAAAGACATAGACCTGACATGGTTCTGACAGGTTATGTCATGGTTATGGTTATGACAAAACCTTTCTGAGAATTCAGAAAATCTGCAAAATGGCTTTGTTCTGTCTTTTGTTTCTTCTTAGCTGATGTCATGATGTCAACGGAAAAGCAAATGATCATTTGGGAATATCCAGTGATCTCAGTACCAGTCTATTACTTGCTGCCAGTGAAATGGCCAAAAAATATTGTTCTAGCATCTTAGCATCTTATAGGTATTAACTTACTTAATGCTCACAACAGCCTTATGAGAGGTAGGTGGAACTATACATTTTACAGATAGGCTACCTGAAGCCCAGAGAGGTTGAATAACTTGCCCAAAGTTGCACAGCTGGGAAATGGCTGAACTGGGATTTGAACACAAATAGTGGAGCTGCAAGGTGCACATCCACAACCTGTGACGCTATGTGGCCTCTCCTCAGTCATGACACTAACACATGCACACTTCCCATGAAAGTTCAGTGAAAACCACTGCACTGATTCAAGTCCCTTTTTCCTCTTTCCCCTGTATTCTCTACCTGGTGAAGTTGACCCTCTATGACGCGCCTGGCTTCAAAATATGGGGACTTTCCGAAAGAAAACTAAGCCAAAACCTGGCCCAAGTCAAGAACAAAGGGATCTTTCTTTTGTTTTGTTTCCAACTCATTTCATTCACATCTAGATTGCTTTCCTCTCCAAAATAGGAAAAAGGAAGCTATCTCTGAAAATGGCTTATTTACCCTGACAACATGAGATAAATGCTCCTCAGCATCTTATTATTTATTAAGAAACATGGGTCATGATTACAACTCATAAATGTTAGGAAAGCCTTTTCTGACCTACTTCTTGCTTACGGCATCATTGAACTGATGAGTTAGATTCGTCCATAATCACTTTCGCTTATCTATCAGCCATTCCTCGGCCCTTTGCTCGCCTATGAATTAATGTCATATTTATCATCGTGATACAGACATCCAGGCTCAGGCTGGAATTTGTTGTGCAGTCACTTCTATTTCCCTGGACTATTTGTGCAGTGATTTCTCCCTACTTGAGAGTCCCATAGGGAGCCTCTGCAGATGAGCTCCCTCCTGTGGGATGTAGGGTGGTCTCCACTACGACCTGACTCCTCTGTGATCAGTCACTTCCCCAAATCTGATCTAGGTTGCCTGGTACCAGCTTCAGAGCCTGCCTCTGGGACGAGGTTAGGTGATACCAGTGCCTGGGTGTCACCTAGAAAAATGTTGGCGTCTGCAGAACCCACGACTGAGGCTGATCCCGGGAAAAATCACCTTGTCCCCTTTTCTTCCCTCCCATCAGAAACATCTTTATCATTTGGCAATCAGGTTATAATAATCATTACAAGCAGCCATTAAGGAGAATGGTAGCCATGGGCGCCATGGTAGCTGATTGAGACGGCGCTTGTGTGTGTGTGTGAGTGGGGTGTGTGTGTGTGTTAGGGAGCTGTTGGGGACGGTGGAGATAATTTTATTTTTATAATGAAGAGGGTTTGGAATTGATTGTGTAGGCATGAACCACAAACACCCACCAGCTCTCTGCGAATATCCCACGAATGGTAAAGGAGAGCTTTGGACCCATACGTGAGAAAGTCATTTTGCCTCTGTCTTTATAGGGCAGAAAGGTCATGCTGTAACTGGAGATATTACCCCAGTGATAACAAGCAATACCAATAGATTCTGAGTCCCAGCTACTTTTTAGCTGAGTGGGGTAGGAATGGTTTCTCACAGTCTCATACAGGGATGAGTTACAATAACAATAGGTGTGCCAGAGCTGCTATCTCTGTGATTCTGTTTCACAGAGAATTCCACCCACTCTAAATTACCAAAGAAAACTTCTTCCTTCTTTGCAGTTTCAGCTCCAGCTGCTGCATTCTTTCTTGATAGTATCTGATGTCTGGCCCTGCTTTGGTCTCTGCCTTTTGTATGCTGTATCCAATGTGGGCCTCCTGAAAATCTGATCCCCAGATATCTGATCCAGGCTTTTTCTGTTGTTAGTGTGCATGCTGGCTCTTGGCTTTCTTATGTGCTCGTGACCTGTTGGGCAGAGCACTAAATAAATATTCTCCAGTCAGCATTTCAAAGAGAAGATTAGGAACAAGTTAAGCCTTTAGTTAAATGGTTCAGTTAATCCAGGAGCAAAGCACACTGAGGTTCGAGGCCATGTGAAATAGTTGACGTCTTAAAATGAAATATAAGCATGGAAAACTGGCACACACGCCTTCCACGAAGGGAAGGAAATGTGAATGCATGCTGCCCATATGTGTCTAGCCATTTGTTTTTCCTGGGGTTTAGCTGTACTATCTGTAAAAATGGGGCAATGGGCCTGTGGTCTGGATCTCATATTTTATGATTTGCTACTTAAAGACTTGAACATTTGGGCCAGAGTTGATTATCATAGCTGACCTATGCCAGTTATATTGAATAATTACTATTTCTAATTTTATTTTAAAGTTTTAATTGACATTTATCTGCTTCTAATAATTGTAGTTCATAGTTTCTGTGAACCTACTTTCCAAACTGACGTTGTTCAAAGCATCCAGTATTTCCAGATATAAACTGGTTGTGAGAGTTTAACACCAAAACCAGACTGATTGTTTCTTTTCACAGGAATTGACTCAGATATTAGAGGCCATTTGTTTGTGGATCTGTTTGCTTTAGTTCAGCATTGACACATGCAGTAATTATGGTAACCATAATTGATGCCCAAAGGAGATGACTGTGTGAAAATGGGTTGCATGACAGGCTCTGCACCTGCTATCAGCGTTCATCACTTTCCGTACTCAGCAGGGATGTGCTGTTCTGGGAAGGGCTTCGGGGAGGAGAGAACTAAATAGGGACAGGTGAGAGAGTAAGGCACGAAGCAATTTTCTGGGATTCTTCTATCGCCTATAATATCCCCCCGGACAAACTCACTGAATTTTCCCCCAGACAAACTCACTGAATTTCCCCTTCAACTAATAGCTTCTGACCTCTCGATTCTTCAAAGCCTTCTTGATGATAATGGACAAGTATTGGTGGTTTCCCTCAGCACCCACTTTCTAATCCTCCCACCGTCCCTAAGCACCTGCCTCAATGAGTAGATTTCCCTTTGCCTGAACACTTCACAAAGAAACCATTGTTTTACCAGCATTGATGAGTATTCTACCTAGGGTATTATTGTTTAGTCACTGATAACATCCTGATAACATCCTGAATATTTTGAGTGCTTGTCATGCACTAGGCGTCTCTAATTTACTGCTCGTGAAAACCCTGGGAAGCAGACGCCATAACCTTCCCCATTTTACCCTTGAGAAAGCTAGGGCTAAAAGTGGCTAATGTAATTTGCTCAAGATCACACATTGGGGTGTGGTAGAGCTGGGGCCCAAAGCAGGTTGTTTGGCTCCAGAGTGCGTGCACTTGACGACGACCCAGCCGGTGAGCACCCTACCCAGCACTCACTCTACGTCGGCACAGAGTGAGATTCTGTGACGGCATCAGAAGAACAAGCTGTTCCTCTTGCCCTAGGGGGGGCCTAGGGAGGGGAAGGCAGAAATCCGCGCTACAAGAGGACACAGTGCCAGGTCCATGACACAGGCAGAACAAGAGTGCTGCAGGGGCCTGAGAAAAGAGTCGACAATTCTGGGTTTGAATTATTTTCTCTTTCAATTCACCTGGCTAACATGAATTATTATATATTAAAACAATGACTCAGACTGAAAACTGGGGAAAAAGTGCCTTTTACACCCACACAAAATGGATGTATGGCTTCAAAGAAAATTTGAGAGTCGTTTTCTCATTTGCATTCCCCGAATATTTGGATGCCTCTCTGTTCACTTTTGTTTTTTCTCTTACTGTCAATTCTCTTCAAGGGTGAATTTAGCTTTTTTTAGCAGTTTACTTCATTCCTTCCCAAGGTGTTAATGTTGATGTAAAATCTTTTGATTAACTCTGAGGAGGAAGAACAGTCCCTTAAGTTGATCTGCCCCTCCCACACCTGTTAAACTGATCTAGCTTAATGAAACCAGTCAAATAATCAGGCAAACCCCACATCCACCCAGCCCTCAAGTTCACGCCCTGGACAGTTGTTTGATTGATGGGTAATGTTTTGACTTGGCTGCTCAAGCCAATGACAATAATGACAGTGTTTGATCTTGTAAACAAAGCGTAAAACTTCGCTGATGTCTTTAGGTGTTGAAAGGAATAAAAACTTCAGATTAGTGTAATGATCAAAATGCTACTGAAGATCAGATCCAGGTAGAATTTGTTTTTTTTCTGTGTAAATTCACTCAGAGTGAGGCAGCAGGAAACTCTGGGGTGCGGTGGGTGAGGAGGCTGGAATGAACAAGACCTGAGGGGGTGGAAGGGTGGCTGCCCAACAGCCCTGCTGAGCCCCAGGCTGCAAGCCCCGCTGGGGATGGAGGGTGGGAATGTCTCAGCAAGACTCCAGCAGACTTTGTCCTTTCTTGAAAACACAAACAGATTGAGAGGTCTGCACAAATTGCCACATGAGACCCAACATCCTGTGGCTGAGTAAACGGAGACACTTGGCTACCTAAGTCCTTGCTTATGTTTAAAAATTTAGTATTCCAGGAAGCAGAGATTTGACACCAAGGATGTCCAGGTTTGGACATGATTTTTTTCCTCTTATGAAACAGAAACATATCTGCACTCTTAAGATACAACAATATCATCCCAGGAATGCAATTCTGAGCGTATTGCCGGAAAGAAATGAATATCTTGAAAAACAAAGACAGTCTTCTTTTTCCTTATCAACCAGATAAACCCGTTTTTAAAGAAAAGTTTGCTATGCAAGAAATTTATTCAGATGTATTTTTTTCCTAAGTATTAATCAACCAGAAAGTAAGTTATACCATTGAATTAGTTTACTTACCTAGGCACTTTTTGAAAAGCATTAATCTAAGAGGAGAAAAATCAGACTTAGAAGTAAATAAAATATGTTTTTTCCACTCCCTGCCCCCTTCCAGATGGGGAGGGATGGATGGGCTGTGAAGCCCCCCGGCCAAGAAGCTGGAAGAACATTCTCCAATCCTGCAGAGCTGCTCAGGGGTCTGCCTTGTATCTGCCTGGCTGTTCGGGTAGGTTGGAGGATAAACTGTAAAGGCTTTCCATGGCTGAGCATCAGCCCTCAGAAGTACTGACTGGAGGCTCCCAAGCTGGCTCGTATCAGCTTCACATTGTCCCGAACAGTATCATCACCGCTTTGCCCTGGTAGGGAAACTACTCTTCACCCTCTGTGTGAACCTATGAAGCACGCGGGTCCCTGGAACAATTTCTGAGTTTGAAGTTGCTTGGATTTACCGCTGCTGCTATGTGGAGGGCAATGCTTTTGAAGGGAATGCTTTTGAAGAAAATGTTCATCTCTGGTTCCAGTAATAGGCATGGAATTGACACATAATAGGTGTTTGTTGAATTGAGCTGAATAAATTAGAATCTGGGGCAAAATATAGTTGTTCTTTATAGTCTTATGTCTATTAATAAAGCAGATATGTCCTTATTACATGTTTTACTGCCATAAATGTGTCTACCAGAACTAGGAATAACGACAGAGGGAAGGGTTGAGGATCCTTTCTGATAATACCCTGCCAGGACACCCGCTTTCTCCCTCCTTCTCCGGATGGGGTGGACTACAGTGCTCTGGCTCACACCAGGGGCGGAGGAATTCCCATTTGTCTGTTTATTATTTGTCTGTTTTGTTCTCTGCAGTGCTTAGTTAGAATACTGCCTGACACATTGCAGGGGTTCAATGACTTTCTGTGGAATGAATGAAGAGACAGATGATCACTTACCCCGGGGACATAAGGGCCTCACATAGCTGCAGCATGAGCAGTGCCCTCTGCAGTCCTGGACCCAGACGCATAGAGGCCGAGAGGTTCAGCCTTCCAGCCCATGGCCATCCCGGAGCCTGGGGCTGACTCTCTTCTGGTTTGGCTGCTTCTCTTCAGACAGTTGTCAAGCTCTGTCTTTTCTCAAATAGCTTTATTAAAATGAGTTATAACTACAAGAAGTTAGTTCTACAGTTATCCTTTATTTTGCAAATTGAACATGCATTCATTATTCTTTGATACTTCCTTGGAATTTACATTTCCTGGATTTTAGCCCATCTTTAGGGCCCTCTTTCTCACTTTCTTAAAAATGCTTTAATATATTTGATAATGTGTTGAGGAGAACATCCTTTTTGCCAGGGATGAGCAGAGAAAGTCCTTGCATACTACCTACTTATCCTTGATCAATGGCCTCCGGCAATACCTCCAATCCTTCTTTCCCCGCCCCGCCCCGCCCCACCTCTTGCCATATTTGCAACCGATTCTCCACTACATTGTTGATTTCAGCATAGTGCCAGTTATTCACCTGTTCGCCCTTAGATTCATAACTGACCTCTTTCTGTCCAGCCCTATATGTCAGGGAAGTCCACTTACCAGGCTCCTCTTCCCTCCAGCCTCAGGTAAGTTCAGTCATTGGGAGGAGCTGTCAGAAGCCTGGAGGGCAAGAGAAAGGGAGATGCCTGGGCATTTCTCCCCACTCTCAGGTCCTGTGCTGGTCAGTGTGTCCATTGCTGGCTGTGCCTCTTTCTTGGACCCAGCTGGGCAGCCCTCCACCTGGGATCTGGTAGCACCACCTCTTCCTGTTGTCCCCTGTCCCTGGGGATGGTAGCAGGTGTCAGCTCTTGTTCCTCTTGAGACTGCCTCCTGTGCCCTTTCTGGTTTCTCAGCTCTTCCATGACTTTTGTAACCAATTCCATGTAACAAATCCACTCTGTGTGAGAAACATGGAGTGGCTTCTGACATCGGATAAGACTCTAATGGACACAGTGCAAAAATACCACTGCTGACTTCATGTGAGCCCCCCACTTTCCTTTTGACTGGAATGGCTGCCCTCACCAGATACCCTGATAATCAGTTCTCTATGGAAAATCTCTGAAATCCTTGAATGGCTAAAAGTAAGTACTTATTTCATTCATTAGCATTCATCCAAATATTCACTGCATGCTGAAAACAATTTTAATTTCTATTTCTTTTGGAGCAACCATTTGAAAGATTGCTGGTTGAAAAGAAAGAGCACTAACTCGAAAATGATTTTGCTTGCCTTCCAAGCCTGGAGACAGCTGGGGTACCTGACTTGTCACTCACTCAATGTCAGGCCACCTTTCACTTCTGCCAAAGCCATTTGTCCAGTGTGCTTTGGATGCCAGTGACAACCCAAAGCTAGATCCAGTGTGGCTGTCCCAAGGAACCCAGCAGATGACTCAGGGCTGCAGGTCTGGGTTGGTGAGGTTCAGTGGGAAGGGAGTTGTCATCAGAGCCAGACACGCCTACTTTGGAGTCCCAGCTTTGGATCTCCCAAGCTGTGTAAGTTTGGGATAGTTTCTTAAATTATTTAAGTCTTTTTTTGTTTTTTAATATCATTCTTCAAATGAGGAGAAGAAAGGCTGTTTTGAAGGGTTGTGAGGATTGCAGATGGTGGGTGCTGGCACCTTAAAGGGAGCTCTGAAGATTACAACAGCAGTTATTAGTAATAGATGCCTGTCTAGGATAATCCTGTATGTATGAAGTTGGTGGTCACTTCTTAGTTGTAGCAAGTGTGGCTTTGGCTGGCAGTTCTTAGCTCTCTGCTAAGTCACGAAGAAACTCAAGAAAACAGAGTTATGTTTGCTTTGTAAAACAAAGTGTTACTAGAACATTCTGCTCGACTATGTACTGGTAGCATTTATAAACAATTTATTCTAACTTTTTTCAAAATACCGTTGCAAAAAAGTCTTGTTTTTTTTTTCCTCTTTGCACAGTCATTAAATTTCAGCAGTTCTAAATCAGAATCGCATCTAACAGAGTGCATATGAAATGTGTTTGCTATATTCGAATATTTTCTGGCATATTCATTAATTAGTACTCAATATTTTATTTATTTATTTATTTATTTATTTATTTATTGAGACAGAGTTTCGCTCTTGTTGCCCAGGTTGGAGTACAATGGCATGATCTTGGCTTACTACAACCTCCGCCTCCTGGGTTCAAGTGATTCTCATGTTTCTGCCTCCCGAGTAGGTGGGATTACAGGCACGCACCACCAAGCCCAGCTAATTTTTCTATTTTTAGTAGAGACGGGGTTTCACCATGTTGGTCAGGCTGGTCTTGGATTCCTGACCTCATGATCCACCCCGCTAGGCCTCCCAAAGTGCTGAGAATTACAAGCATGAGCCGCCGCGCCCGGCCTAGGTATTTATTTATAACATCATGTTACTCTGTTCAATAACTAAAAGAAATTGGCAAATATGCATCTGTATCTTATTTTTTTTAGCAGAAAAATTCTGTCCTATATTGATTGCTCTTTTCTTTTGGGTGTTGGTCAAATTTAAGTAACATATACGAAAGTGTTATGCTATCTGTTACTGGTAATAAAAGCTCTTTAATTAGTTAACTGAGATAGGTGAAATAGGATACTAATATACAAAGTTTTAATAGTCCCTAGATTGGCCCAATAGCTATATGGACCATTATACTGTGTATTTAAATTAATTTTAATTTTAAACACAATAAATATATTATTATTATATAATCTTCAGTAAATAAAGAATATATAGAAAAAGTAACCTCTCCCCCTCATCGTCCCCCAGTTCTACTCTTCTCTCTAAAAGACTGTTATGAATTTGACATCTATCTTTGAAGATCTCCTTCTATGTACATATACACACATATATGGGGCCTCTGCAGATACTCTATTTTTGTTTATTCCATAAATGGGGTTATACAGAATGTATTCTGCAGGTGGGTTTTTGTTCTTTTTTACAATGTTTTGGAGGGCACTGTATGTTGATTGCTATTCTTTTTTTTATTTTTATTTTTTTTCAAAGAAAGCCTCGTGGCCCCCTGCTATAGGTTCAGAGTGGCTCCTCCCAGGCAGTTAGACTCCCTGTCTATTGAGCTTGGGGAGGATGTGCCAGGCAACTCCCAAGGTTCAGAGGCACCTTAGGCTTTACCTTCAATGGGCTTTATATTAGGGTGTAGACACCAGGGCTTTCTACCTGGCTTTACATTAGGGTGGTTGCCTTAGAGACAAAGACCTGCCTCCTAGGAAGACCCAGTGAGCAGTAAGGCCACAGTCAGCAACTGTAACTCTAAGACTTGGTTTCTGAGAGCTGGTTCTGCTCCTTTACCATCGACACAGTATATAAGGTCAGCTCATGCTCCATACCTGAAGTCAGCTGCTATCTGTTTCCAGATATGCTCAGAGGTAACCCAGACCTAAGGCCTTTTAAAGAACTCAATACCTTTGTTTCTACTAAAAAATTGGCTTCCTTAGTTGATTTCTTTTCTGTGTTTATTAATCTTGCCTGTTTATTAAACACATGTTTGCTTAGTCTTTGTGAGCAGGATTAAAAAATGAAGAGATTCAGAATGTTTAACTTTGTATAGCCCTGGGCTCAGACCTGGTAAATACTGGATGATGTTGATAAACATGCAGGTCCTGAATATATGACCTTGTGGGGCCAGACAGGTGTCTTTCCTTATGAGACATCGGCTAAATGCTGGCTTCACCAAACTCTAAGCTGGAGGGCATGATACCAAGGTTTTGCTTTTGATTTGAGCTTCTTTGAAAGGGACTGATTGATGCTGTTCAGAAACTAGGTAAACTGCACGGTTAATTTTATTCAATAACTCTGTTGAATGTTTTGAGCCATTGCTTTTTTTTTTATTCAAAAAGAAAAAGCCAGTGATAGCTTACATTATGATTTTTAAGAAGTAAAAAATAAAACACCCAGGTAGATTGATAGGAGACGGGAAGAAGGAAGAACCTTGCACCCCAAACCATCCTATTAAATTCTGACTGGCACTGATTTCAAAAGCATGGGGTGAGAATAGTCTGCAGCATAGCTTCGTCAATGAGCACTCCAAGGTCCAAAGACTGAGATGTGCTGAGAGTAAGTGCCAGCACTTCAACCCTCATCAAACAGAGGGACTTTTGCTATGGAAGGTGATCAAGGGACTTGTTTGGAGGCTGAAGGGAGCCTTTCTCCCTTCCTGCCCTTTGAGAAGAGGAAGAGGAAAAGAGTGGGCGATAGGTTTGGGGAGCCTTGCTGGCTGGTCAGAATTGATAAACATGTCAGACTTAGTACTTCTGACTCTTAAACAACAGTTCAGGGCTGGATGTGGTGGCTCACACTTACAATCCTAGTGCTCTGGGAGGCCAAAGCAGGAGGATCCCTTGAGGCCAGAAATTTGAAACCAGCCTGGGCAACATAGTGAAACCCTATCTCTACAAATTTTTTTAAAGATATATAGCCAAGCATGGTGGCAGACACCTGTACTCTCAGCTACTCAGGAAACTGAGGCAGGAGGATCTCTTGAGCACAGGAATTAGAGGCTGCAATGAGCTACAATTTTGCCACTCTCTTCTAGCCTGGGCAATAGAGTGAGACCTTGCCTCTAAAAAGCAAAATAAAAAAAAAATTTAAAAACACAGCAATTTAGTAAGCAGCACGTGGTGGGGTGGGATTTGCCTAAAGCGGCTCCTAATGAGAACGTAATGAGGGCCCGGTGAAATGGTCCTTATTTAGAATAGATGTCATTAGCATACTTCTTTTCAGTTTTTCTCCCTGGTCTGTAGGTTTTTTATATTAGCCCTTAAAAAGCATGTGCAGCTACCTGTTTGCTTTCCTGTGCCTGTGCTGAAAGTGGAAATAAGCCAGACAGAGCTCACTGCAGCCTTTTAGTTCTGCAATCTGCTTGTCAAGCACCTCCAATTCTCTTTACTCAATTTTGTTTTTATTTTAAGTAACACTTACCTCTTACCAAAATGCTATATAGTAGTTTTTAAGAAAATCATGTTGATTTTCTCTTCCTTGCCTACCTCCCGGACTATAAATTCCTTGAGAGTAGATATCTTTGGGTATTTTATTCAGTTACATTTGTCCCCAGCACTTAGAACAGGGCTTAAAATATAGCAGATGTTCAATAAACATTTCTTGAATGCATGAATGAACAAACCACAATCCTGGTTTTATATTTTTATATGCCAAAAGGCTGATAATAGAAATATTTTTAAAAAATTTTCAGAGCTGTCTTTGGGAAAGCAAAAATTCACCTCAACATCTTTCCTCCCTCCATATCTATAGTCTACACAGCTGTGCAAAGTATAGGGTTGCGGTCAGCTGACTGGACAGGCAGATTCCAAGCAGGGCATAGTAGCCAGACTGGAACATGACTCATTGTGCTCACTGCTGAAGACTTTACTGAAAGGCAGTGGGATTTAGTAACACAGAGGGGATTTCAAAAGAAGGGATACAGTGGCTCAACTTAGCGAATGTGCCACCTGAGTAAGTCTTGTGGACTTGGAAATGCAATTCATTCATGTGCTTCATTATGTGAATGAACTCCAGGCTTAAACCGTCATAAGAGACTGCTGTCTTCAACCAGAAATCCAATTAGTATGGCACAATGGAAAGATGGAACTCTTAGGCAGACTGGATTAAACTGAGCTCTCTAGTATAGTTTCTGCCATTGAAAAGCTGCACAGAAAACCCAGTTACCAGCTTAGTAATGCTGGAATTGGAACCAGGGAATATAGTTCTAGGACTTAGATGCTGGATAGCCCAGGCTCTGACAGCTGGATGTGTCCTCCACAGCTGGGATCTTTATGCTCATATTGGCCTCCAGAGGCTGCTCTGGGACACCTGCCTCCAGGCAGGACACCCCCTAGTCTCTTGGGATGGAGCAAATGGCCAAAATTTGTGTCTGAAACTCCCCCTTGTTTATGCTTCTGTGGGTGATGAATACAGTCCATGAAATATGTTAATACTTCAGTCAAGTCTTGCTCTGGCCTGGGAATCATTTTGTCTACTGACTCTTAGATTAGAGATGCATGAAGGCAATAGATAGTTCTTGAGTATTCTCTCCAAGTTAACGAACACAAATGGCTCTTCTCTGACCCATTGGGTGACTTGACTTTATAGTTTAACTCTTCAGAAGGTACCCATTTCTCTTTGAAATGTTTGGAATGCCCTTTGAAAACTGGCACAAGACAGGGATGCCCTCTCTCACCACTCCTATTCAACATAGTGTTGGAAGTTCTTGCCAGGGCAATCAGGCAAGAGAAAGAAATAAAGGATATCCAATTAGGAAAAGAGGAAGTCAAATTGTCCCTGTTTGTAGATGACATTATTGTATATTTAGAAAACCCCATTGTCTCAGCCCCAAATCTCCTTAAGCTAATAAGCAACTTCAGCAGTCTCAGGATACAAAATCAATATGCAAAATCACAAGCATTCCTATACACCAATAACAGATAAACAGAGAGCCAAATCATGAGTGAACTCCCATTCACAATTGCTACAAAGAGAATAAAATACTTGGGAATCAAACTTACAAGGGATGTGAAGGACCTCTTTAAGGAGAACTACAAACCACTGCTCAAGGAAATAAAAGAGGACACAAACAAATGGAAGAACATTCCATGCTCATGGATAGGAAGAATCAATATTGTGAAAGTGGCCATACTGCCTAAGGTAATTTATAGATTCAGTGCCATCCCCATCAAGCTACCAATGACTTTCTTCACAGAATTGGAAAAAACTACTTTAAAGTTCATATGGAACCAAAAAAGAGCCCTCATTGCCAAGACAATCCTAAGCCAAAAGAACAAAGCTGGAGGCATCACGCTACCTGACTTCAAACTACACCACAAGGCTACAGTAACCAAAACAGCATGGTACTGGTACCAAAATAGATATATAGACCAATAGAACAGAACAGAGGCTTCAGAAATAATACCACAAATCTACAACCATCTGATCTTTGACAAACCTGACAAAGACAAGAAATGGGGAAAGGATTCCCTATTCAATAAATGGTGCTGGGAAAACTGCATATGTAGAAAGCTGAAACTGGATCCCTTCCTTATGCCTTAAACAAAAATTAATTCAAGATGGATTAAAGACTTAAACATTAGCCCTAAAACCATAAAAACCCTAGAAGAAAACTTAGGCAATACCATTCAGGACATAGGCATAGGCAAGGACTTCATGTCTAAAACACCAAAAGCAATGGCAACAAAAGCCAAAATTGACAAATGGGATCTAATTAAACTAAAGAGCTTCTGCACAGCAAAAGAAACTACCATCAGAGTGAACAGGCAACCTACAGAATGGGAGAAAATTTTTGCAATCTACCCATCTGACAAAGAGCTAATATCCAGAATCTACAAAGAACTTAAACAAATTTACAAGAAAAAAACAACCCCATCAAAAAGTGGGCAAAGCATATGAACAGACACTTCTTTAAAGAAGACATTTATGCAGCCAACAGACACATGAAAAAATGCTCATCATCACTGATCATCAGAGAAATGCAAATCAAAACCACAATGAGATGCCATCTCATACCAGTTAGAATGGCGATCCTTAAAAAGTCAGGAAACAACAGATGCTGGAGGGGATGTGGAGAAATAGGAACACTTTTACATTTTGGTGGGAGTGTAAATTAGTTCAACCATTGTGGAAGACAGTGTGGTCATCCTCAAGGATCTGGAACTAGAAATACCATTTGACCCAGCCATCCCATTACTGGGTATATACCCAAAGGATTATAAATCATGCTACCATAAAGACACATGCACACATATGTTTATTGTGGCACTATTCACAATAGCAAAGACTTGGAATCAACCCAAATGTCCATCAATGATAGACTGGATTAAGAAAATGTGACACATCTACACCATGGGATACTATGCAGCCATATAAAAGATGAGTTCATGTCCTTTGTAGGGACATGGATAAAGCTGAAAACCATCATTCTGAGCAAACTATCGCAAGGACAGAAAACCAAACACCGCATGTTGTCACTCATAGATGGGAATTGAACAACGAGAACACTTGGGCACAGGGCGGGGAACATCACACACTGGGGCCTGTCATAGGGTGGGGGCTGGAGGAGGAATAGCATTAGGAGAACTACCTAATGTAAATGACGGGTTAATGGATGCAGCAAACCAACATGACACATGTATACCTATGTTATAAACCTGCATGTTGTGCACATGTACCCTAGAACTTAAAGTATAATAAAAAAAAAAAAAGAAAAAAAGAAAAATCATGAGATGTTAAGGGGTTTTGGTGGCTACAGCCATTAAGAAGTTGCTGGTGGTCGAATTACTGAAAGGACCAACATTGCATTTTAAAGCGCTTTTTGAAGACATAGAAGTAGCCGACAAACATGAAAAAATGCTTAACATCACTGACCATCTAAGACATGAAAATCAAAATCACAATGAGGTATCACCTCACACCAGTCAAAATGGCTACTAAAAAGTCAAAAAAATAACAAGGGCAGCAAGGCCGTGAAGAAAAGGGAATGCTTATACACTGTTGGTGGGAATGTAAATTAGTTCAGCTACTGTGGAAAGCAGTATGGAGATTTCTCAAAGGACTTAGAACTACTATTAAGTCCAGTAATCCCAGGAATGAGTATATACTCAAAGTTAAATAAATCGTTACATCAAAAAGACACATGCACTCATATGTTCATCGAAGCACTATTCACAATAGCAGATACATGGAATCAACCTAGGTGTTCATCAATAGTGGATTGGATAAAGAAAATGAGGTACATATACACCATGAAATACTACACAGCCATAAAGGAGAATAAAATTGTTTCCTTCGCAACAGCATAGATGCAGCCGGAGGCCATTATCCCAGTTGAACAAATGCAGGAACAGAAAACCAAATACTGCATGTTCTCATTTATAAATGGGAGCTAAACATTGGGTAAACATGAACATAAAGATGGGAATCACAGACTGTGGGGAATATTAGAGCCAGGAGAGAGGGAGTGGATAAGGGCTGAAAAACTACCTATTGGGTACTATGCTTAATACCTGTGTGATGGGATCATTTGTACTCCAGACCTGTGTCACACAATATACTCATGTAAAAAAAACCTGCACATGTATCCCCTGAATCTAAAATAAAAGTTGAAATTATAAAAATATATTTAAAAAATGTTGCACATATACACCATGGAATACTATGCTGCCATAAAAAAGGATGAGTTCATGTCCTTTGCAGGGACATGGATGAAGCTGGAAACAATCATTCTAAGCAAACTATCACAGGGATAGAAAACCAAACACTGCATGTTCTCACTTATAGGTGGGTGAACAATGAGAACACTTGGACACAGGGTGGGGAACATTACACACTGGGGCCTATCGGGGGAGGGAGCTGGGGAAGAGATAGCATTAGGAGAAATACTTAATGTAAATGATGAGTTGATGGGTACAGCAAACCAACATGGCACATGTATACCTTTGTAACAAACCTGCACATTGTGCACATGTACCCTAGAACTTAAAGTATAACAAAAAAATTAAAAATAAATAATTATGCCTTTAAATGTCCACTTTAAATATGCCAATTATGTTTCAATAAAAATATTTTAAAGAAAAAAAGAGAAATGTTTGGAATGCCATTCTATCTTCCCCATCCACCGCCTTTGCCTGTCAAGCAGTCTCCTTATGTGGATGGATTTGCTCTCCTAAGCAGCCTCTCCCACAGAGAGATGAGTGAAGTTGTTTTTTGATCCAAACGCTCTGATCTCTGGCAATTTGTTTCCTCCTCTAAATTAGTGAAATTAGTGAATTGCCTTTGGAATGTGTATGACCATCTTTAATGAACTTGAACCATTCAACTTGTCCCTCTACAGCTTGCTTATTGTGGGTAAGGAGAAGTGGGAAAGTCACTACGGGATTGAGAGAGATGCCACCTAAGATAGATTTACTCTGCATCTCTGTGAGGGCTCCTCAGGCCATTCCAAACACCACAGCTGCTCTTGTGTGAGGTCATTGACCTTTAGAGTCTTTTGGCCTCTTGTGCTCTCCACTCAGTAGCTTTCATTGCCCTGCCTGGGTTTGGGGCCCAACCCATGACATAGATACCTTTGGGAGGCAAAAAGCTGAATTAGATAGAGGCCAGACAGAATGACGCAGGCAAGCCTGTCTTTATGGAAAGCCATTGTTCTCATGTTAACTCTCGAGAAATGTGTCTTTAAGATTTCAGCCAGGAAACTTACAAAGCCCATGCTCTGAACATGTGGGGCAGAAGATCCCAGGTCAGGGGCTCCTTCGAGGACAGGACCAACATGGAAAAGCCACTGTTACTATCTTCAAGACAACGGGGCCACTGAGAAATATTTAGAGCAAAGCTTTGGTGATGCAGAATCATTCACACTTCCAGCACATTAATAAAAGGAAACTCAATTACATTAGCTATGCTTTGTACCACTTTGTTTATTAAAACCCGGACATGAGCAATGCGTTTTAGAAAATTTTTCAGTAAGTCTTGAAATAACAAAGGATTTCTTTGTTTAACTCAGTTTGTAATACCAGTGCTATCCAACAGAAATATGTGAGCCACATATGTGACTTAAAGTTTTTAGTAGCCATGTTTTTAAAAATAGAAACAGGTAAAACGAGTTTTGAGCTTGTTTTACTGATCCCAGTATATCCCAAGCATTATCATTTCAACATGTAATCAGTATAAAAATTATTAATGAGCTATTTTGCATTCTGGTTTTTTTTTGTTGGGGGGGGATACTAAGTCAAAACTCAATGTATCTTTTTTTGTTTTTTCTTTTTTGAAATGGAGTCTTGCTCTGTCCCCCAGGCTGGAGTGCAGTGGCGTGATCTCGGCTCACTGCAAGCTCCACCTCCCGGGTTCATGCCATTCTCCTGCCTCAGCCTCCCGAGTAGCTGGGATCACAGGTGCTCACCACCACGCCCGACTAATTTTTTGTATTTTCGGTAGAGACAGGGTTTCACAGTGTTAGCCAGGATGGTCTTGATCTCCTGACCTCGTGATCCACCCACCTCAGTCTCCCAAAGTGCTGGGATTACAGGCGTGAGCC
>NW_012104220.1:2483575-2587533 GCF_000951045.1 Mandrillus leucophaeus | reverse complement strand
GCGTGATCTCGGCTCACTGCAAGCTCCACCTCCCGGGTTCATGCCATTCTCCTGCCTCAGCCTCCCGAGTAGCTGGGACTACAGGTGCCCGCCACCACACCCGACTAATTGTGTTTTTGTATTTTCAGTAGAGACGGGGTTTCACTGTGTTAGCCGGGATGGTCTCAATCTCCTGACCTCATGATCCGCCCGCCTCGGCCTCCCAAAGTGCTGGGGTTACAGACATGAGCCACCACGCCTGGCCCAGTGTATCATTTTTAAGGAGCATCTCACTTAGAACTAGCTGTGCTTCAAGTTCTCAGTAGCCACAGGTAGCAAGTGGGTGGCTACTATATTAGAAAGAAGAGTGTAGTCCTAAGACTTTTCTATACCATGGATTTTCTGCAGTTTTGAATTCTAATGCAAGGAACTCATCATTAACGCAACTTGACCTGAGGTTCTCAGTATGGATGGCAAAGTTCATGTTAATGTGCTAATAATCTGCCACCCTAGTCTCCTTCTGGGCTATTCCTGCTTCCACTGTGTTTTGTATACACAATTAGGATGATCCCTATAAAGTTGAAGTTAGATACCATCACTTCTCTGCTCAAAACTTTTCCGTGGCTTTACATCCCAGTCATTACCGTGGCTTACAAGGCTCCACAGTCTGATCCCTGCCTACAGCGTTGGTCTCATTTCCTACAATTCTCTCCCTCATTTGCTCCACTTACTCATCTCAGCCACATGGTGCTGTTGCTGCTCCTTGACTGTGCCAAGCACACTCCTGCCCCATTCGCTTCTCCCCTTGTGCTAGAGCTCTTTCCCCAGCATCTTCCCATGGTTTACCTTGGACTTCCTGCATAATGTCACTTCTCAGAGAGGCCTTCCTGGAGCACTCTATATGAAATAGCCCTCAAAGAGTGCTTCTCTTAAGGCCCCTTCTCATGACCCTACAGTTTCACCGTCTTCTTACCTGCTTTATTGCTTTTCATAGCACTTGCTGGTTAGCTAGTTTATTTTCTACCTCCCTCAGCCCCACACCACAGAAGGTGAGCTCCATGAAAGGAGGGACTTCCTCTGCTTCATTTGGAGGCACTGGGGACCCAGCAATAGTATCTAGAACACAGTAGGTGCTCAACAAATATTGGTAAGTGAAAGAATAAAGGAATGAATCCAATTTTGGTGAGAGATGCTTCTGGGCATTATGGGTTCCCACAACAATAATAGATTTATGTCTAAGATCCTTATTTGAGCTTAGTTCTCAAGCCAAGCAACTGTTTCCCCAGTGGTAAATACTCCCCTGAGCAGAAACGCAATGGCTATATGCATTCATCCAGGTCATTCAGCCCTGCTTGGTGTCTTGTTTCCTGACCCCCCTTATTGCACTTCTTATTAGTGCAGCCATTATCTCACCTTTTGCAGGCTAGATTAGACATGCTTTCTTTTATTTGATGAATTGTAAATCGATAGTCATCTCACACAGCAGTTCCCAACCTTTTTGGCACCAGGGACTGGTTTCATGTAAGACAACTTTTCCACAGACTGGGGTTGGTGGGGCGATGTTTTCAGGATGATTCAAGTTCATTGGGTTTATTGTGCACTTTATTTCTATTATTATTACATTGTAATATATAATGAAATAATTATACAACTCACCATAATGTAGCATCAGTGGTACCCCAGTCCCATCTGAGGGTGATGGGAGACAGTGACAGATCATCAGGCGTTAGATTCTCATAAGGAGTGGACAACCTAGATTCTGTGCATGCACAGTTCACAACAAGGTTCGCGCTCCATGAGAATCTAATGTGGCAACTGATCTGACAGGAGGCGGCGCTCATGCAATAATGCAAGTGATGGGAAGTGGCTGTAAACACAGAAGCTTTGCTCGCTCACCCACCACTCTCCTCCTGCTGTGTAGCCCAGTTCCTAACAGGCCATGGACTGGAATCAGTTCATGGTCCAGGGGTGGGGGACCCTGTTCTAACAATCCTACATGTGTTGCTTTGCTCATGGCTCCTGCTTACAACACCTTGAGTTGCTTAAGACTAGATCAATAATCTCCGTTAAAGAAGTCCAAACTCGTGACTCTCTGGTTGTCCTTCTCTTTAATAGTATGCACACATTCCCTTCAGAAACTCAGGAAGGATCCCTGGCATTTGTGTTTGGGCATTGGAATTCACACGAATTTCCCTGTCCAGGTTGGGTGCTCACAGCCTTGAGGAGTTGTTAAGTAAACATCTGCTCTCAGCAGAGCCCTCTGAGGTCAGCAGTGGCTGCATGCCTTTCATGCTTCTAAGTTACCTTTGACCTGCTTCTGAGATCAGTGGAGCCACTTCAGAATGAACCAATTAATACAATCGCTAGGTGCCCTCCTGTAGTACCTCTGTGAGGTTGTGAAGGACTTGCCCTGATGAACCTCCACTTCCCTGTAATTCCTTATAAGATCTGCAGCACAAAGCTGTGAAGGTGCTGGTCAGGGGTGGAATGCAACTGGTGCTGTCACCAGACTCTAATCCCAATATCTCCCAGATATTCCACAGATACCACATTCTAACCAGAATAATCTGCATAATCTAAAGGGTTTATGATATGTGGCTGTGGGACTGGACCAATATGAGCCCACAGAAGCCTGCATACTTGGAACCACTCGGTGAGATCAATGTCATTAGGAGACACAACTATAAATGCTGTCATTCAACCCAGCTGGAATGAATAACAAAGAACATGCTCCAGGAGGATAAAGAACAGAGCATCTCCTTGGTAAGTATTCTAAATATAATGTACTATAAGTATCATGAATTCTGATTAGTTGTAAGATAAAGCTAAAAAGTCTTGTTTATATGAACATAGAAAAGTATAATGGTCGTTGTGAACTATCTGTCAGAATTACGCAAATTATTTAGTATTTATTAAAGGCTGTGTGACTTTTTTTTTTTTTTTTTTTTGCATGGCAGAGTCTAGGCTTAAATGTCACTTCTTCAGAGAGGCTTTCCCTCACCATCCTAGACAAAGGTCTTCCCTGTTATTTTCTGTCCTGTACACCGTTTGTCTTTAATAGCATGTATTGTAAGCTATAACTATACATTTGTTTTCTGGTTTCTTACCTGTGTTCCTGACAAGATTAGAAACTCCACAGAGGCAACAGAACATTTTTATTTTATTCACCCTTATATACTCAGGAACAGGGTCTATACTTGGCCCATGAAGTACCTAAAAATATTAATTGAATGAATGATTTAGTGACAGTCTTTCAACAAACCTCCTTAAACAAAAACGACTAAATCAAGATAAAGTATCACCATTATCAACAGTGAAGTTGATATCACTGTTGTCAATATCAGTTTCAAAGTCTAAATTATTTTGAAAGAGGCAGTTGACTAGTGCAATCTAGGAGTTAAAATAGGTTAATTCTTGAAAGGTCAGTTATTTTAACTGGGCAAATAATAATTTGTGTTCTAGAATTTTACATTCATGTAATACTGATTTATCAAAGTTTGTAAACTTTGCCAAGTTTTAGCCAGAGAGGACGAGAGCAGTGAGGATATTGGCTTAACTAGATCCAGGAGTGTGAGCTAATGTGAGATTAGAGGTCAATTAATGAATGACTCTACCTGCCAGATTAGGACACCAAGCTTCAATTCAGTTCCACAAAATTTTATCAGTGACTCCAGATGACATGAATTAAATAGGGTTCTATAGTCAGCAAACTCAGTCTATCAGAGAGAGACAAACTTGACAATTTTGATAATCACTCGAATAGAAGCATGGACACCGTGATTTTGTTACTCAGAAGAGAGGCAGCTTGCTTCCCTGATATGCTGAGGAAGGCTTGCCAAATGATATGAATTCCACTTTAGGGCCTTGGCACCTGCTGTTCCCTCTCCTAAAGCATATTTTGGCCCCAGATTTTCCAGATCACCTCATAACACTTCAGGTTACCTCCTCCATCACTATTTATCTATCTGGTTTCTTCTTGGCACTTACCATTATCTGCAATTATCTAGATATTTACCTGTTTACTTGTTTATTGTCTGTCTTATCCCTCAAGATCATAAGCTCTGTGAGAGCAGAGACCTGGTCTTTGTGCATTAGGGGCTTATGCACGGTGCCTAGAAATGTGACTGAGACATGGTAGGAAACGGAGATGCCTATGGAGTTACCAAGGGGCTCACAGCAATAGGGAGTCATTGGAACTTCTCGATTGCAAAATGATATGATAGAATTGCTTTGGAAAAATCATCCTGGCAATGAGGTTTGCCAGGATTGAATGGGGAGACAGTCAATGAATGGGGAGACACAGAACTGGGGTAAGAGAAACATTTAGAAGATACCTGTAGTAACTTAGATGTGAGTGATACAAGTAAGGATATGAGTTGCGGTAGGAAGCATGAAGAGGCAGGCTGAATTCAAGACGTAAGTTGAAAGAAGAAACTGCACTCACACTGGCCTTCTTACGAATCCTAAGGCAGGCCTAGCCCCGTCCTTCTCAGCTTTTATAGTTGTTCCTTCTTCCTGGACCCTTTTCCCCCAGATCTTTGCATTTTATTGAAATCTCTGCTCATGTGTCACCTTATTAAAAAGTTTTTTCCTGACCACCTTATGTTAAAAGCGTCCTCCCCCACCCATGCCCTGATTTTGCTTTTCTTCCTGGCACATTCACCTCCTGCCATTACATTGTTTACACTGCATTATATTATACATTACATGTAAGCTCCCTGAAGCCAGGAGGGCAAAAACTCATTCTACCTTGTTTACCACTCTATTTTCAATGAATGGGATATAACAGGAGCTCAACACATATTTGTTGAACTAAATAATACACAGATTAGATTAGACATAAATATGGTTAATAAGAGAAACTCTCAAGGGAGACCTCGGGTCATTAGGAAATTAAAGTAACAGAAATAGGGAGCTTGGTAGGAATTATAGGTCCATGAGAAAAGCTCTTCCTTAGGACAGATTCAGCTAAGCCTCTATTTTGCAGCATCAGTGTCTGAAACATAGCAGGCTCTCAATCTAAAGTAAATAAAAGAATACCTTATTTGCCCTTCCAATTACTGTATGTTGGGAAATTAATAAAAATTACATCCTCAGTGAGTAATTTTCCTTCTTCAGATGTTTTACTAATGCATATTGGTTTTACTAGTGAGGCTTTGCTAGATTTAACTAAGCCATCTGTACCACAGATTCTTTTAAACTACTTCCTTTAGGGTTTCCTTGGGGAATACAATTAGCATCTTAACTTGTGACAATCTAGTTTGGATTAATAATGCCCTGATTTCAATAGTACGTAAAAGTTTGCTTCTCTGGAGTGTCATTCCCTCATTCTCTTTTGTGCTGTTATTGCCATGCAAATTACATCTTATATATTGTATGCCCATCACATAGATTTTAATTATTGTTTTTTGCAGTTGTCTTTTAAATCAGATAGGAGAAAAAGGAGTTACAACCATAAAATACTATCTTTCATATTTACTATGTGCTTATCTTTACCAGTGCACTCTATTTATGTAGATTTGAGTTACTGTCCAGTGTCCTTCCATTTCAGTCTGAAGGACTTCATTCAGGATTTATTTTCTGTATGACATATTTGCTAGTTTTCACTCGCGTCCGTGTGAAGAGACCACCAAACAGGCTTTGTGTGAGCAACAAGGCTGTTTATTTCACCTGGGTGCAGGTGGGTTGAGTCCGAAAAGAGAGTCAGCAAAGGGAGATAGGGGTGGGGCTGTTTTATAGGATTTGGGTAGGTAAAGGAAAATTAGTCAAAGGGGGTTGTTCTTTGGTGGGCAGGGGTGGGGGTCACAAGGTGCTCAGTGGGGGAGCTTTTGAGCCAGGATGAGCCAGGAGAAGGAATTTCACAAGGTAATATCATCAGTTAAGGCAGGAACAGGTCATTTTCACTTCTTTTGTGGATCTTCAGTTACTTCAGGCCATCTGGATGTATATGTGCAAGTCACAGGGGATATGATGGCTTAGCGTGGGCTCAGAGGCCTGACATTCCTGTCTTCTTATATTAATAAGAAAAATAAAATAAAATAGTGGTAAAGTGCTGGGGTGACAAAAATTTTGGGGGGGTGGCATGGAGAGATAATGGGTGATGTTTCTCAGGGCTTCTTTGAATGGGATTAGGGGCAGCGTGGGAACCTAGAGTGGGAGATGTCAAGGTGAAAGAGGATTTGTGGTAAGGGGTGATATTGTGGGGTTGTTAGAAGGAGCATTTGTCATATAGAATGATTGATGATGGCCTGGATATGGTTTTGGATGAATTGAGAAACTAAACAGAAGACACAAGGTCCGAATTAAAAGAAGGAGAAAAACAGGTATTAAAGGACTAAGAATTGGGAGGACCCAGGACATCCAGTTAGAGAGTGCCCAAGGGGGTTCAGCTTAATTACTTGCTTGGTTGGTGAGTTTTTGGGCCCTATCCAAGTTTTTGGGGTGCAGTTCAAGTTGGGCCAGTGTCTGGAATGAGACTGGGGCCTAATAAAGAGGAGTGTCCACACAGGAGCTCAAATGGGCTGTAACCTGTAGCATTCCGAGGACAGATTCGAATTCTGAGAAGGGAAAGTGGTAAAAGTATTCTCCAGTCCTTTTTAAGTTGGTGGCTGAGCTTGGTGAGGTGTTTTTTAAAAAGACCATTAGTTCACTGAATACCAAGAGCCTGAGAAACTGTTTGGGTGATTTGACTAATAGAAGCTGGTCCATTATTGGACTGTATAGAGGTGGGAAGGCCAAACCAAGGAATTATGTCTGACAGAAGGGAAGAAATGACTACAGTGGCCTTCTCAGACCCTGTGGGAAAGACCTCTATCCATCCAGTGAAAGTGTCTACCTAGACCAAGAGGTATTTTAGTTTCCTGACCCAAGGCATGTGAGTAAAGCCAATTTGCCAGTCCTGGGCGGGGGCAAATCCCGAGCTTGACGTGTAGGAAAGGGAGGGGGGCCTGAGAAATTCCTGAGGAGTAATAGTATAGCAGCTGGAATACTAAGAAGTGATTTCCTTGAGGATAGATTTCCACAACGGAGAGGAAATGAGAGGTTCTAAGAGGCAGGCTAGCGGCTTGTAACCCACAAGGAAGAGGTTATGAAATGATGACAGAATAGAATGGTCCTGTGAGGCTGGAAGGAGGTATTTTCCTTGGTCTAAGAACCATGTGTGTTGGGTGGGAAGAGATTGATAGGTGGAAGTTTTAGTGGGGGAGTAGGTGGGAGTGGCCAGATGAGAAGGAGAAAACGTGCCTTGAGGGATAGAAGTTTTGATGCTAGCTGCCCTTTTAGCCACCTTATCAGCATAAACATTGTCCTGAGCAGGGGGATCTGATGCCTTTTGATGGCTGCTTTTTTAGCTACCTTAACAGCATAAGCGTCCTGTCCTGAGTGATGGATCTGATGTCTTTTGATGGCCTTTGCAGTGAATGACTCCAGCTTCCTTTGGAAGTAAAGCGGCTTTGAGAAGCGTTTTCATTAAAGAGGCATTAATGATGGAGGACCCTTACGTAGTGAGGAAACCTCTTTCAGCCCATATAACAGCATGGTGGTGCAGGATATGGAAGGTGTATTTAGAGTCAGTATAAATATTGATGTATAGTACCTTTGCAAGAGTGAGGGCCCAAGTTAAGACAATGAGTTGAGCTTGCTGAGAGGTAGTGGAGGGAGGCAGAGTGGTAGCCTCAATGATAGGTGTGGAAGATACTATAGCATAGCCTGCCTTTGCTGGTGAGTGGCGATTAGGCCTGGTGGAACTGCCATCAATAAACCAAGTGTGTTAAGGGTGAGGAACAGGAAAGAATATGGGGAAATGGAGTGAATGTCAGGTGGATCAGAGAGATACAGTCATGGGGGTCAAGTGTGGTATCAGGAAAAATGTGGGAGGCCGGATTGAAGTCCAGGCCAGGAACAATGGTAATTATGGGAGACACAATGAAGAGTGAGTACAGCTGAAGGAGCTGGGGAGCAGAAAGTATATGTGTCAGGTGGGAGGACAAAAATAGATTTTGGAAGTTATGAGAACTGTAGAGTGAGTTGAGCACAGTTTGTGATTTTTAGGGCCTCTAAAAGTATTAAAGCAGCAGCAGCCACTGCACGTAGACATGAGACCTAGGCTAAAACAGTAAGGTCAAGTTGTTTAGAAAGAAAGGCTACAGGACGCAGTCCTGGCTCTTGTGTAAGAATTCTGACCACACTAACCATGCCTAGGAAGGAAAGGAGTTATTGTTTTGTAGAAGGGATTGGGGTTTGGGAGATTAGCCGGACACGATCAGCAGGGAGAGCATGTGTGTTTTTATGAGAATTATGCCGAGATAGGTAACAGATGAGGAAGAAATTTGGGCTTGACTGAAGTAATGGGGGCTGTCTGTGAAGCCTTGTGGTAGTACAGCCCAGGTAATTTGCTGAGCCTGATGGGTGTCAGGGTCAGTCCAAGTGAAAGTGAAGAGAAGCTGGGATTAAGGGTACAAAGGAATAGTATAGAAAGCATGTTTGAGAACAGAATAATGGGTTGTGGACGGAGGTATTGAGGATAGGAGAGTATATGGGTTTGGCACCATGAGGTGGATAGGCAAAACAATTTGGTTGATAAGGCACAGATCCTAAACTAACCTGTAAGGCTTGTCTGGTTTTTGGACAGGCAAAATGGGAAATTGTTAGGAGAGTTTATAGGCTTTAAAAGGCCAAGCTGTAACAGGTGAGTGATAACAGGCTTTAATCCTTTTAAAGCGTGCTGTGGGATGGGATATTGGCGTTGAGCAGGGTAAGGGTGATTAGGTTTTAATGGGATGGTAAGGGGTGCATCATCTGTTGCCAAGGAGGAGTAGAGGTGCCCTATACTTGTGGGTTAAGGTCGGGGGATACGAGAGGAGGATGCGAAGAAGGCTTTGGGTTAGGAAGAAGGGTGGCAATGAGCTGTGGCTGTAGTTCAGGAATAATCAGGGAAGCAGATAATTTGGTTAAAATGTCTTGGCTGAATAAGGGAACTGGGCAGGTGGGGATAAATAAAAAGGAGTTCATAAAAGAATGTTGTCTAAGTTGGCACCAGAGTTGGGGAGTTTTAAGAGGTTTAGAAACCTGGCCGTCAATACCCACAACAGTTATAGGGGCAAGGGAAACAGGCCCTTGAAAAGAAGGTAATGTGAAGTTGGTAGCCTCTGTATTGATTAAGAAGGGGATGGACTTACCCTCCACTGTAAAAGTTACCCGAAGCATCTGTGATGGACCTGTAGGCTTCCGAGGTGATTGGGCAGCGTCAGTCTTCAGCTGCAAAGCCGAGAAGATCTGGGAAGGAGTCAGTCAGAGAGCCTTGGGTCAGAGTTCCAGGGGCTCTGGGAGTGGCTGCCAGGTGAGTTGAACAGTCTGATTTCCAGTGGGGTCCCACACAGATGGGACACAGCTTAGGAGGAATCCTGGGCTGCGGGCATTCCTTGGCCCAGTGGCCAGATTTCCAGCACTTGTAGCAAGCTTCTGGGGGAGGAGGTGCTGGAGGAACCTCTGGCAACTGCGGTTCAGGCGCTTGGAGTTCTTGTGTGCTGGAGATGTGGCTGGGGTTTGTCTCACAGTGGAGGCAAGGAATTGCAACTCAGAAATACATTGCTACTCAGCTGCCTCTACTTTATTTTGGAAAACCTTGAAGGCGAGGTTAATTAAATCCTGTTGTGGGGTTTGAGGACCAGAATCTAATTTTTGGAGCTTTTTCTAATGTCGGGAGTGGGTTGGGTAATAAAATGCATGTTGAGAATAAGACAGCCTTCTGGCCCTTCTGGGTCTATGGTGGTAAAGCATCTAAGGGTTGTTGCCAAATGGTCCATGGACTGGGCTGAGCTTTTATATTTGATGAAAAAGAGCCTAAACGCTATCTGATTTGGGAGAGGTCAGATAAAGAAAAAAGAGCATTAACCTTGACTACGCCTTTAGCTCCAGCCACCTTTCTTTTTTTTTTTTTTTTTTTTTTTTTTTTGAGACGGAGTCTCGCTCTGCCATCCAGGCTGGAGTGCAGTGGTACGATCTCGGCTCACTGCAAGCTCCACCTCCCAGGTTCATGCCATTCTTCTGCCTCAGCCTCCTGAGGAGCTAGGACAACAGGCACCTGCCACCGTACCTGGCTGTTTTTGTATTTTTAGTAGAGACGGGGTTTCACCGTGTTAGTCAGGATGGCCTCGATCTCCTGACCTCGTGATCTGCTCGCCTTGGCCTTCCAAAGTGCTGGGATTACAGGTGTGACCCACTGCGCCCAGCCAGCTCCAGCCACCTTTTTAAGAGTAAATTGCTGGGCAGGTCAGGGAGGGCTAGTTGCGGAACAAAACTATAAGCTGGACCGGGTATGAGTAGCGGAGGTGATACAAGGATTATAGGGTGGGGGAGTGGAGGCTGAGGAAAAATTGGGACCTGGCTTGGCCTGGTGAGAAGCAGCCTGGGGAGGAGGAGAGAGGTCAGATGTGTCTGTAGAAAAGGAAGATCAGAAAGACTCAGCAACACTTGGGGTTGGGACTGAGGGGACAGACAGGAGGGAAAGAAGGAAGATTTGGGACAAGTTGCATTGGGAACAGAGACTAGGGAGGGAACGATGTGTAACAGAATGCCTGGATGTCAGGAACCTCAGACCGTTTGCCCATTTTACAACAAGAATTATCTAGATCTTGTAGGATGGAAAAATCGAAAGTGCCGTTCTCTGGCTACTTGAAACTACTGTTGAGTTTGTATTGGGGCCAAGCGGTATTGCAGAAAAAATAAGATGCTTAGATTTTACGTCAGGCAAGAGTCAAAGAGGTTTTAAGTTCTTGAGAACACAGGCTAAGGGAGAAGGAGAAATGGAGGGTGGAAGGTTGCCCATAACGAAGGAGGCAAGTTTAAAGAGAAGGATAGAGACACGGAGAGAAGCGGTGGTGGGTGCTTTCCCCCCAGGAAAGTGGAGAAGAGGTGGGAGGTGCTTGCCCCCCAGGAAAGTGGAGAACGGGTACAGATATGGAGAGAAGGGGTGGGATGAGCAGCCCTGGGCTGCAATGTGGGTGAGCAGCCAAAGCAGGCATCCCCTCAATTGACTTGCCACCAAGGGAATGTGGGTGAATGACCAAGGCAGGCATCCCTGTGGTGATCATACACCAATGAAATGTGGGTGAATAATCAGGCAGGCGTCCCCGCGTGATTAAACAACAAGCGAAGACTGGCTTCCTGAGTCCACGACCGGCGCCACAGTTTTGGGTCCACAGATAAAACGCGTCTCCTCTGTCTCTACCAGAAATGGCAAGGAACTGAAATTAAGAGAAGGGAGAGATTGAAGTGTGGTGCCAAGACTGAAGGGAGAAAGAGGTTGAGGGATAGTGAGAGAGGTTGGAGAAGAGAGTAAAAAGATGCCTCTTACTTGATTTAAAATTGGTGAGATGTTCCTTGGGCTGGTTAGTCTGAGGACCAGACATCACAGGTGGATCTTTCTCATGGAGTGAAGAGCAGAAGGACAGGGGATTGATCTCCCAAGGGAGGTCCCCCGATCCGAGTCACAGCACCAAATTTCACTCGCGTCTGTGTGAAGAGACCACCAAACAGGCTTTGTGTGAGCAACAAGGCTGTTTATTTCACCTGGGTGCAGGCGGGCTGAGTCTGAAAAAAGAGTCAGCGAAGGGAGATAGGGGTGGGGCCATTTTATATGATTTGGGTAGGTAAAGAAAAATTAGTCAAAGGGGGTTGTTCTTTGGTGGGCAGGGGTGGGGGTCACAAGGTGCTCAGTGGGGGAGCTTTTGAGCCAGGATGAGCCAGGAGAAGGAATTTCACAAGGTAATGTCATCAGTTAAGGCAGGAACAGGCCATTTTCACTTCTTTTGTGATTCTTCAGTTGCTTCAGGCCATCTGGATGTATATGTGCAGGTCACAGGGGATATGATGGCTTGGCTTGGGCTCAGAGGCCTGACACTAGTGACGAATTCTTTCAGTTTTTTAAATCTGGGAATATCTTAATTTATCCACTTTTGAAGGATGTTTAATTCTTGGTTGACAGTCTTTCTTTCAGAACTTTGACTATGGCATCCTACTGCTTTTTGGCCCCTATGGTTCCTTATAAGAAATCAGCTGTTAATCTAATTGAGACTCCCTTATACATGATTAGTCATTTATCTCTTGCTGCTTTCAAGATTCTGTCTTTGTCTCAGCTTCCAGCAATTTAATTATGATCTGTCTAGGCGTGAATCATTTTTAGCTTATCCTACTTGAAAGAACAAGCTATTTATCCTGTTTTTGTTTTGTTTTTGGCTCCTGGGATGTGTACATTAAAGTTTTTGTCAAACTTGGGAAGTTTTCAGCCATTATTTCTTCATATATTCTTTCTGTTCCTTTTTCTCCTCTCCTTCTGAAACCCTCATTATGTATATTTTGGGATGCTTGATGGTGTCTCACAGGTCTCTGAGGCTCTGTTCATATTCTTTATTTTTTTGTTTCTTTGTTTTTCTCGGACTGGATAGTCTCAATGGACCTATCTTACAGTCCACCAATTCTGTCTTCTGCCTGACCATATATGTTGTTGAACTACTCTAGTGATTTTAAAATTTCAATTATTGTACTTTTCTTCTTAAAAAATTTCCGACTTTTAAGTTCAGGGGTACAGGTGCAGGATGTGCAAGTTTGTTACATAGGTACATGTGTGCCATGATGGTTTGCTGCACAGATCATCCCATTGCCCAAGTATTAAGCTCAGCATTCATTTGCTATTCTTCCTGATCCTCTCCTGCCTCCCATTCTACATCCTCTGACAGGCCCCAGTGTGTGTTATTCCACATCCATGTGTCCATGTTTTCTCATTATTCAGCTCCCACTTAAAAGTGAGAACGGTATTTGGGTTTCTGTTCCTGCATTAGTTTGCTCAGGATAATGGCCTTCAACTCCAACCATGTCCCTGCAAACGACATGATCTCATTCCTTTTTATGTCTGCATAGTTTCCATGGTGTATATGTACCATGTTTTTTTAAATCCAGCCTATCATTGATGGCCATTTAGGTGGATTCCATGTCTTTGCTATTGTGAATAGTGCTGCAGTGAACATACATGTCCATGTATCTTTATAATAGGACAATTTACAGTCCTTTAGATATATACCCAGTAATGAGACTGCTGGGTCAAATGGTATTTCTGGCTCTACATCCTAGAGGAATTGTCACGCTGTCTTCCACAATGAACTGATTTACACTCCCACCAACAGTGTAAAAATGTTCCTTTTTCTCCACATGTTGCCAGCATCTGTTGCTTTTTGACTTTTTAATAATATCCATTCTGACTGGTGTGAGATGATATCTCACTGTGATTTTGATTTGCATTTCTCTAATGATCAGTGATGTTGAGCTTTTTTTCATATGTTGGTTGGCTGCATGTATGCCTTCTTTTGAAAAGTGTTCATGTCCTTTGCCCACTTTTTAATGGGTTTTTTTCTTGTAAATTTGTTTAAATTATTTATAGATGCTGGATATTAGACCTTTGCCAGATAGACAGATTGCAGAATTTTTCTCCCACTCTATATGTTACCTGTTTATTCTGTTGATAGTTTCTTTTGCTGTGTGGAAGCTTTTTAGTTTAAACAGATTCCATTTGTCAATTTTTGCTTTTGTTGCCATTGCTTTTGGTGTCTTCATCATGAAATCTTTGTGCTTATGTCCTGAATGGTATTGCCTAGGTTTTCTTCTAGGGTTTTTATAGTTTTGGGTTTTATATTTAAGTCTTTAGTCTATCCTGCGTGGATTTTTGTATATGGTCTAAGAGAGGTATCCAATTTCAATTTTCTGCATACAGCCAAGTAATTCTCCCAGCACTATTTATTAAATAGGGACTCCTTTCTCCATTGCTTGTTTTTGTCAGGCTTGTCAAAGATCAGATGATTGTAGGTGTGCAGTCTTATTTCTGTGTTCTCTATTCTGTTCCATTGGTCTATGCATCTGTTTTTGTACTGGTATCTGCTGCTTTGGTTACTGTAGCCTTGTAGGATAGTTTGAAGTCAGGTAACATGATGCCTCCAGCTTTGTTCTTTTGCTTAGGATTGCCTTGGCTATTTGGGCTCATTTTTGGTTCCATATAAATTTTTTAAATAGTTTTTTCTAATTCTGTGAGGAATGTGAAATGGTAGTTTAATGTGAATAGCATTGAATTTATAAATTGCTTTGGGCAGTGTGCTCATTTTCACGATATTGATTCTTCCTATCCATGGGCATGGAATGTCTTTCCATTTATTTGTGTCATCTCTGATTTCTTTGAGCAGTGATTGAAGCAGTCCTTCACTGCCCTTGTTGGCTGTATTCCTAGGTGTTTTATTCTTTTTGTGGCAATTGTGAATGGGAGTTCATTCGTGATTTGACTCTTGGCATATAGGAATGCTAGCAATTTTTGCACATTGATTTTGTATTCTGAGATTTTGCTGAAGTTGCTTATCAGCTTAAGAAGCTTGTGGGCTGAGACAAGGAGTTTTCTAGATATAGGATCATACCATCTGCAAACAAAGATAGCTAGACTTCCTGTCTTCCTGTATGAATACACTTTATTTCTTTCTCTCACTTAATTGCCCTGGCCAGAACTTCCAATACTTCGTTGAATAGGAGTGGTGAGAGAGGGCAAATTTACCTTGTGCTGGTTTTCAAATGGACTGCTGCTGGCTTTTGTCCATTCAGCATGATATTGGCTGTGGGTTTGTCATATATAGCTCTTATTATTTTGACATATGTTCCTTCAATACCTAATATGTTTTTAACATGAAGTAGTGTTGAATTTTATTGAAGGTCTTTTCTGCATCTATTGAGATAATCATGTGGTTTTTGTCTTAGTTCTGTTTATGTGATGAGTTACATTTATTGATTTGTGTATGTTGAACCAGCCTTGCATCCCAGGGATGAACCCTACTTCATTGTGGTGGATAAGCTTTTTGATGTGCTGTTGGATTTGGTTTGCCAGTATTTTGTTGAGGATTTTTGCATCGATGTTCCTCAAGGATATTGGTTGGAAGTTTTCTTTTTTTGTTGTTGTGTCTCTGCCACATTTTGGTATCAGGATGATGCTGGCCTCAGCATGAGTTAGGGAGGAGTCTCTCCTTTTCAATTTTTTTGAATAGTTTCAGTAGGAATGGTATGAGCTCTTCTTTGTACCTCTGATAGAATTCAGCTGTGAATCCATCTGGTCCTGGGCTTTCATTTGTTGGTAGGCTATTTATTACTGTTTCAATTTTGGAATTCATTATTGGTCTATTTAGGGGTTCAATTTCTTCCTGGTTCAGTCTTGGGAGGGTGTATGTGTCCAGGAATTTATCCACTTCTTGATTTTCTGGTTTCTGTGCATAGAGGTTTTTATAGTACTGTCTGATGGTTGTTTGTATTTCTGTGGGGTCACTGCTAATATTCCCCTTATCATTTATGATTGTTTTTATTTGAATCTTCTCTCTTTTCTTCTTTATTAGTCTAGCTAGTAGTCTATTTTATTAATTTTTTCAAAAAACCAGCTCCTGGATTCATTGATTTTTTTGAAGGGTTTTTTGTCTCCATTTCCTTCAGTTCAGCTCTGATATTGGTTATTTCTTGTCTTCTGCTAGCTTTGGGGTTTGTTTGCTCTTTGTTCTCTAACTTTTTAATTGTGATGTTAGGTTGTTAATTTGAGATCTTTCTAGCTTTTTGATGTCGGCATTTAGTGCTATAAATTTCCCTCTTAATGCTGCTTTAGCTGTGTCCCAAAGATGCTGGTACCTTGTATCTTTGTTCTCATTAGTTTCAAAAAAAATTTCTGCCTTAATTTCATTATTTACCCAAATGTTCCTCAGGAGCAGGTTGTTCAATTTCCATGTAGTTGTACAGTTTTGAGTGAATTTCTTTTTTTTTCTTTTTTTTCTTTTTTTTTTTTTTTGAGATGGAGTTTCACTCTTGTTGCCCAGGCTGGAGTGCAATGGTGCAATCTTGGCTCACTGCAACATCTGCCTCCCAGGTTCAAGTGTTTTGCCTGCCTCAGCCTCTCCAAGTAACTGGAATTACAGGCATGTGCCACCACACCCAGCTAATTTTGTATTTTTAGTAGAGACGGGGTTTCTCCATGTTGGACAGGCTGGCCTTGAACTCCCAACCTCAGGTGATCCACCCGCATTGGCCTCCCAAAGTGCTGGGATTACAGGCATGAGCCACCACGCCCAGCCTGTGAATTTCATAATCTTGAGTTGTAATTTGATTGTGCTGTCATCTGAGAGACTGTTTGTTATGATTTCAGTACTTTTGCATTAGCTGAGGAGTGTTTTACTTTTGATTATGTGATCAATTTTAGAGTAAGTGCCATGTGGCAATAAAGAGAACATATATTCTGTTGGTTTTGGGTGGAGAGTTCTATAGATATCTATCAGGTCCACTTGATCTGGAGCTGAGTTCAGTTCCGGGATATCTTTGTCAATTTTTGCTCCTGATGGTCTGTCTAGTATTGTCAGTGGGTTGTTGAATTCTCCCACTATTATTTTGTGAGAGTCTAAGTCTCTTTGAAGATCTCTAAGAACTTGCTTTATGAATCTGGGTGCTTCTGTTGGAGATATATATATACATACCCACACACACACACGTATGTATATGTATATATATGTGTATATTAGCTCTTCTTGTTGAATTGAACCGTTTACCATATGTAATGCCCTTCTTTGTCTTTTTTGATCTTTGTTGTTTTAAAATCTGTTTTATTAGAAACTAGAATTGCAATCCCTACTTTTTTTCTGTTTTCCATTTGCTTGATACATTTTCCTCCATCCCTTTATTTTGAGCCTATATGTGTCTTTGCGTGTGATATGGGTCTCTTGAAAATAGCATACCAGTGAATCTTGGTTCTTTATCCTGCTTGCCATTCTGTGTCTTTTAATTAGGACATTTAGTCCACTTACATTTAAGACTAGTATTGTTATGTGTGGCTTTAAGCCTGACATCATAATGCTTTGCAGGCTTGTTTATGTAATTGCTTCAGAGTGTCACTGGTCTGTGTACCTCAGTGTGTTTTTGTAGGGGCTGATAACAGTTTTTCCTTTCCATATTCAGTGCTTTCTTCAGGAGCTCTTGTAAGGCAGGTCTGATGGTAACAAATTCCCACAGCATTTGCTTGTCTGAAAAATATCTTATTTCTCCTTCACTTATGAAGCTTAGTTTGGCTGCATATGAAATTCTGTGTTGGAAATTCTTTATGTTAAGAATATTGAATATTGCCCCCCAATCTCTTCTGGCTTGTAGGGTTTCTGCTGAGAGGTCCACTGTTAGTCTGATGGTCTTCCCTTTGTAGGTGACCTGGCCCTTCTCTCTGGCTGCCCTTAACATTTTTTATTTCATTTCAACCTTGGAGAATTTGATGATTATGAGTCTTAGGGATGATCTTCTTGTGGAGAATTTTCCTGGGGTTCTCTGCATTTCCTGAACATGAATTTTGGCCTGTCTTGCTCAGTTGGGGAAGTTCTCCTGGATGATATCCTGAAGTATGCTTTTCAAGTTGATTCTATTCTCCCTGTCTCTTTCAGGTACCCTAGTCAGTCGTAGATTAGGTCTCTTTACATAATCCATACTTCTCGGAGGTTTTCTCCTTTCATTCTTTTTTTTAATCTATTCTTGTCTGCTTGTCTTATTTCAGAAAGATAGTCTTTAAGCTCTGAGATTCTTTCTCCACTTGGTCTGTTCTCTATTAATACTTGTGATTGCATTGTTAAGTTTTTATAGTGTGTTTTTCAACTCCATCAGGTCAGTTATGTTTCTCTATATACTGGATATTTTGGCTCCTGCCACTTCCTACAGGCACATTCAGGCTGGCAACAGGTCAGCTCCTGCATTGTTTTATCATGATTCTTAGCTCCTTTGCATTGAGTTACAACATGCTTCTTTAGCTCAGTGAGGTTCATTTTTATCTACATTCTAAAGCCTACTTCTGTCATTTCAGCCATACCAGCCTCAGCCCAGTTCTGACTCCTTGCTGAGGTGCTGCACTCATTTGGAGGAAAAGGGACACTCTGGCTTTTTGAGTTTTCAGCATTTTGGTGTTGATTCTTTCTCATCTTCGTGGGCTTATCTACTTTTGATCTTTGGAGTTGCTGACCTTTGGATGGGGTTTTTGTGGGCCTTTTTGCTTTTGTTGTTTGTTTGCTTGTTTATTTGTTTGTTTTTCTTTTAACAGTCTAGCCACTCTTTCATAGGCTGCTGCAGTTTTCTGGGGGTCTGCTCCGGACCCTAGTCACCTTGGTTTTTCCCCTACCTGGAGGTATCACCAGTGAAGCCTGCAAAAAAGCAAAGATGGCAGCCTGCCCCTTCCCCTGGAAGCTCCTCCATCCCAGAGAATAGTGACCTGTTGCCAGCCCAAATGTGCCTGTAGGAAGCGGCTGGAGACCCTGGTCTTTCAGTCAGGAGAAATGGGATCAGGGATCTGCTTAAAGTAGCAGTTTGGCTGCTTTTTGATAGAGCAGATGTGCTGTGTTGGGGATCCCTTCAGCCCCCAGTTGGTTTGGGTTCTATAATACCCTCAGGCTGGACCAGCTGAGATGCCAAACAGCCAAGGTGTTGGCCTGCCCCAGCCCCCAGGCGCTTCATCCCAGGGAGAAATTAGAACTCTGTCAGCCATAGAACATGGGCAGGAATGGCCGAGGCCCCTGCTGGGAGGACCAACGCCTTAGGAGAAGTGGATCAGGGTCCTGCTTGAAGAAGCCATGCCTCAACAGAACAGCCATGTTGTGCTGGGAAGCTGCCTCTGCCCCTGTAGACTTGGACTGTCCAAAGCCTGCAGGCTAGAATGACTGAGTCATCCAGATAACCAAGGTAGTGGCCCAACTTTCCTCCCCAGGCACTCCATCCCTGGGAGAGATCAGGGTCCTGCTTAAAGAAGCATTCCAGCCAGGTTCTGGCAAAGGAGCTGTGCTGGGGAGACCCCTCCTCATCTGGACTGTCTGTTCTCTCCAAAGCCCACAGTTTGGAATGGCCAAGTAGACCAAACAGCAAAGATGGCACCCGCCCCTCCCCCTAGGGGTCCAATCTTGTATCAGGCAGGCTCCACCCTGTTGCTGGTGGCTTGCTGGAATCCCAAGCCAGCGGGTTTTCTCTTGTGAGGTTCCATGAAAGTGGGGCCCACAGACTGATGCTGCTCAGCCCCCTAGATTCAGCCCCCTTCCTTGGGGTATGCACAGACTTCCTGATTTGCCTCAGTTGCATACACCTTTATTAGAGATCCTGAGGCCAGAATATGCAAAGCTCCTGGGTCTCTGTGTATGCCTGAGCAGGTGCTCTGCCAAGACTCCATACAGCTCTGTGTGTTGAACCTAAGGCTTTGATGGTGTGGGCTCGCAAAAGGATCCCCTAATCTGCGGGTTGCAAAGATCTGTGGGAAAAGCATGGTTTCCCAGGGTTGCACATTCACTTACCACTTCCCTTGGCTGGAGATGGGGGCTCCCTTGACTCTGTATCACTCCTATGTGGGCTGTCACCCCGCCCTACTTTTCTTTATTCTCCGTGGGTTGAGTTGTTTCCCTGATCAGTCCCAATGCGAGCACCTGGATATTTCAGTTAAAGGTGCTGTATTCACTCATCCCTTTCGTTCCTCTCTGTGAATGCCACAGACTGCAGCTGCCTCTCATCAGCCATCTTGGCCCCTTTATTGTACTTTTCAACTCCAGAATTTCTATTTGTTTTCTTAAAAATAATTTTAATCTCTTTATCTGGTGAGACATTCTTCTCATACTTTCCTTTAGTTTAGACATAGTTTTCTTTAGTTCTTTGAACATATTTAAAATAGCTGACGTTGTCTAGTAGTACAGGATCTGGCTTTCCAGGGATAGTTTTTATTGGCTGCTTTTTCCCCCTGAGCATAGGCCATATATTCTTGTTTCTTTGCATGTTTCATAATGTTTACAGACATTTCTAAAAACTAGACTTTTAAAAATATAATGTGGCAACTCTGGAAATCAGATTCCCATCCCCAGGGTTTGTTGTTGCTGGTTTGTTTCTGAACTAATTCTGTAAAATTTGCATTCTTTTTCATATGCAGTTATTGATGTCTCTGCTCAGTTATCTTAGTGGTCAGGTAATGATTACACATAAATTTATCAAATGCCTAGGACCAATAGGTGTCACAGTGTTTGGTCTGGAGGTCTGTGTGAATATTTGAGACACATCTTCAAAATTCAGCCAGAAAGTTTCCAACTCCACCCTAGCCTTCTCTTCCTGCTTGGGCAGAACCTCAATATCAATCAGAAGTGAGAGTGTAGGCCTTCTTAGTTCTTTCCTGAGCATGAGCACAGGCCTGGGCATGCAGGTAATCTTCTAGATTACCAGGAATATATCAAAGCTTTCCAAAGCTCCCTATGGACATTTCACTTCCCTGATTTTCTTTTTAAGATTTTTAATTATCTTGTTGTTTGGCCCATCTGCTATCTACCACTTTGGGCAGCTGTATTGTTTTCAACCAATGCTTCTAGGAAACGACTGTCCACGGTAGGTAGGTACTTTCCAAGTCGGTTCAAATAAAGACATCCTTGCAAGTGGAGCCTCCCAGGAACCACCAGACAGATAAAATAATGACAATTCTCTAGGAATGGGGCTTTGAAGCAGATCTAATCCCACTTAACCCCTCCAGTGTCATCTGGATGCTGATTTTCACTGTACTTGGGGGCTGTTGGTTTTCGAGGCTATTGTTGAGTTGTGGAGGGGAAAATGGGGATAGAGGAAGTTAAAATGTCACAAATATTGCTACCCTTACTGAGACTGAGCCATTTTTCCTTGAATAAACTTTCCTTGTATTGCTGCAAGCCTTTGCTTAATTTCCAATGTTCTGAAAAAGTTGACTCTGACAATTTTTGTCAGTGTTCTCACTGCTTGTATAGAGATGATTTTCCACAATCCTCACTTATCCTTTTCACTGGTATCCCTCCACAGATTCTTTCAATGGCATTTATCTTTTCCTTGACATCAACTCTTAATTTTCCAAACATTGAAAAATTGAAAGCCCCAAATAGTTTATATGTGCTGTGTTTTCAAGAAGTGAGTTTTCTGAGGTAAATGTTTATTCTTATAAAAACCACCAGTAAAACAAGGCCATTAATGGATGTACAAACAGACAAGCCACAGAAAAAGATAAATTGTTTGTGACTGTCTTCAAGTTTCATCATTTGTTAATGTCTTTTTTCTTGTGTGTCTTAGTGCAGACCTGGTGAACCTGAAAATTCCTGGTTAGATTTTGACTCTGTGGGTTAGCTCCTCATCTCCCTGGGCCTGAGCAATCCTGGAAGAGAAAGAGACTGAGGTAGAGCTGGTCTTCAGTAGCCCCTTCGCTGTTGGCTGTCAGTGCTGTAATAATCAGCTTGAGCTGCCATCACAGATTGCCACAGACAGGGAGGCTTAAACGACAGAAATTTATTTTCTCACAGTTCTGGAATTCTGAGATCAACTTGCTGGAAGGCTTGGTTTCTCCTGAGGCTCCCCTCTTTTGTTTGTTGGTGGCTTCTTTCTTCCTGTTTCCTCACAAAACCTTTCTTCTGTGTGTGCATGCTCCTGGTGTCTCTTCCTCTTCTTATAAGGACAACAGTTCTATTGGATTATAGCCCCACCCTTATGAACTCATGTAAGTTTTTTTTTTTTTGAGACAGAGTCTCGCTCTGTTGCCAGGCTGGAGTGAAGTGGCACGTTCTCGGCTCACTGCAACCTTCTCCTCCCTGGTTCAAGTGATTCTCCTGCCTCAGCCTCCCTAGTAGCTGGGACTACAGGCGCACACCACCGCGCCCAGCTAATTTTTGTATTTTTAGTAGAGACAGGGTTTCACGATGTTGGCCTCAATCTTTTGACCTCGTGATCCACCCACCTCTGTCCCCGAAAGTGCTGGGATTACAGGCGTGAGCTACCACGCCCGGCCTGAACTCAGGTAACGTTAATTACCTCCTTAAAGGCCTGATTTCCAAATACAGTCACTTTGGGGGTTAGAGCTTCGACATATGAATTTGTGGGGAGGGACACAATTTAATTCATAAGAAATGTCTAATACATAGCAAGTAAGTTCTCCATAAACACTCATTGATCATATGCCTCCTCTTTGGCTCCTTGACCTTTACATTTCTGCACCATCCTTTTTTCTTTTTTTTCTTTTTTCTTTTTTTTTTTTTTGAGATAGAGCCTTGCTCTGTCACCCAGGCTGGCATGCAATGGCGTGATATCCACTCACTGCATCCTCTGCCTCCTGGGTTCAAGCGATACTCCTGCTTCAGCCTCTTGAGTAGCTGGAATTACAGGTGCACGCCACCATGCCCAGCTAATTTTTGTATTTTTTTGTAGTAGATGGGGTTTCACCATGTTGATCACGCTGGTCTCGAACTCCCGACCTCAGGTGATCCACCCACCTCAGCCTCCCAACGTGCTGGGATTACAGGCGTGAGCCATCACACCCAGCCCATTTCTGCACCATCCTTATCCCGCTACAAGCACCTCCCAAACTAGGCACTATGGCTTCTGGTCTGCTGTGAGAGCAGCATTATGTAGAGTTGCCAGACTAGGAATCCTGACACCAGAGTTCAAATTCCCCCTCTGGTGTCAAAGAGCTGTATTGCCTTGGGCAAATCAGTTAATCCACCAATTTTTTCTAGTTTTTGCATTTTTGAGTGGTTTGGCCCAATTATCTCACTGCTCTCTATTCCCTAGGCTCTTGATTTGTCACCAACCCCTACTACTAAAACATCCTTGCTTCATCCTCTGTGTAGCATATCTAGGGGTCAACTAGCAAAATATATCCTGATAATGCACTGACTAAATAGCTCTCCAGAGTAGTCTTCGTCTCTGCCCAGACATATTTCTGGAAATACTGTCCCTGTTGCTGCTGCTCAGGTAAGAGTTGCATTAGCATTGCTGGGTAGTTAAGCTCAGGAAGGGAACATGCAGTGAGAGAAAGGGCTGGTACGGGAGGTAAGTAGGGGTAGAGTAGAAGCTGGGAACTCATTCAAGTATATTTGCTCAATCAACTTTTGCTAGGAATCTACTTGTTGTGCAAAGTGATGAACCACAGCTCACATCAGGGGCATCTCTGACCATAGGATTTGTACTTGGCATGAACTGTAGTTGTAGAAAATGAAAAATGACCTGAGTTCAAGTTTCGCACTTGTTGTTTATTTCTCTGGGACAACAGGCAAGCCACTTATCTCTTCAAAGTTTTGGTTATTCCATTTTAAAAAGAAGGGATAGATCAAGTGTTTTTATGGTCAATTCTACCACTTTGGCTCTCACCTCCTAGAATTCTGTTTCATTGGGAGTTGGGTGTGAATCCTGCCCAAAGAAAAATCTGTATTTTTGAGCTTGTTTTCTGCATAAGGCTGCTCTGCAAAGAAGACGGAAGGAGAGAAGTGTACAAGTGGCAAACGTTTGGAGGGGGTGGAATTAACCCCACAGTTCACTCAGAAAACTTGGAAAGGAACCCTTAAGGGAACCAAGCTCATTTTAGCAGTGTAGACCAAGAAGGTGTCCACTGTGGGTTATTAACCCTAAGGAGATTAGCCAGGTGTTAATAGTAAATGTAGACTTAAGGGACAAAACTATCATTTGCCCAGCGAAATAGATGCTTTAGTCACATGTTTATGTGTTTTGGTGCAAGGACCATGTTTTGTTAACTTCTCTGTTCCTCATACCCAGCAACACAGAGTAGAAACTAAATGGACATGTAGAAACTCAGTGGACATAATAGTCCTTGTTCTCCAAATGAAATTTTCTTCATGTCACCTGCTTAAAAAGAGAGACAAAACCAAAACCAAATTTTAATACTGACAGTGTTCCCTAAATTGTTGAAGAACTAGATTTCATTATTTTCAACAAATTCAATAGAAGTTGTCCATACCTTTGGAATTAGCAATTTAAGCCTTTGCCTCTCCAGGGCCCAGTGGTACCTCTATGTTCAGGTTAACTGGGTCTCAGTGTCAGCCTTCAAGGGCAGCTTGGATGATACAGGAAAGGTTGTAAATCACAGTGGGTAAGGCTTGGGCTTCAGGCCAGGGTTAGATTTGAGTTCTGACTCTGCCACTCACAACCTTGTAACTTTGGCAAGGTGCTAACCTCTCTAAGTCCAGTTTCCAAGTCTATGAAATGAGGATGATACTGTTACCTACCTTATAGAGTCATTGTGAAGAATAATTTTCAAAATGCATTAAACTATACAGTGACTGGCATAAAATTTAAAGGCACAGAAAACGTGAGCTTTTTGAAGAACTGAGAGTTTGAAGAACTCATAGTCATGGGGAGGAAGGAGAGCTTTCTATTTCTTTTATTTTTTTCAGGATCCATATAGCATAGCTATATTATTATTATTGTGATTATTGTACTCTAAACCTATATATTAACTTTATCAGGAGACTAGGACACATCTGAACCATAGCATGGGTACTTGCTCAACCTGAGATGTCATTAATTGGTTTTCCAGATGTCCCTTCAGAAAAGTCCCATAAACCACTGTCCTGGGCTCACAAAGTTTAGAAGAAATCAAGTTAAAAAAAAATGCAGGCCAAGAGATGCAGCAAAAATAAAACAAAATTGAAAGTCATCTCATACATTTGTGTTTATAAATAGATATTCTCTATGAAATAATACTTAAAATCTTTGAGGATATACATGTAACTGCTTCAAAGCCACGACAAGAAATAAAACATACACAAATCCTCAATACTGATATAAATATTTTTAAAGTCTTTCCAAACCGATGAATCTAAACACTACACTTCCTTCTATTTTTCCCACCCTCCCTCCTTCAAATGAACTCTCTTGTTTTCTTTAGGTCCCAAAGGCACCTGAATTCATACACTGGTCATCAGAGACTAAAGTTTCAAGAGCTCTTCCTCCCAAGTACTTAGAAATATTTGAAATAATTGCACCCAGATAGACTGTCTGGAAGTTAGCTTTCCGTCGAGTAATTGGAAACAGTGAGTAGTTGGTATTTTAGAGTTTTTTGAAAGAGACCTTAATCAGGGCAACGGTTGTATTCTTGGAGAAGGAAAACATGAGCTGTGTGGTAGATAAATATTTTGGCCACAGTTGTATCTAAAATAGGAAGATGACACTCCCAGAACTTGATGAAGCTTCTTTGGATCAAATATGCAGCCCATGATCTCACTTTTTTCTTGAGGATTTGGGGTTGAGAAGTGGCTGGATATCCATATTTGTTGAGATGCTAAAGACTGAAGTCACAATGATGAGAATGAATTAGGCATCTGGGGATAATGAGGCATCCCAGCTGCTCTGTGATACTTACAGGGATTTTTGAGAGACCAGAGAGCTTCTCTGAAGTTTATATACCTGTTCAACTTCCTGTATGTATTTCTTGAAGATCATTTATGCTCCAGATGCAAGATTCTCTCTTATTTTTCTGGAACTCTCGATCTCACCCTCCTTGTAACAGTTAGTGCTCCTGCAAGCATTACTCTAAAGTTTTCCTGAGGCTGGGGGATAAAAGCAAAACAGAATAAAGTTAGAGGCCTGAACAAATGAAATGGTCCTTCTATTTTCTTTCTCTATGTCAGCATAAAAATTCCCTGGGTGTCTCTTTCAAATATGTGACTTTTTAAAAAAGCTTCCAAATCCAGACAATAAATGTTGGTTCTCCGTACTTGGACCAAATGCCTAATAGAATGGGTAACTTGAGGGCATAATCACCACAGTGGAATACATTATAACAATTAGAATTAACAACCTGCTATGAATGCAACAATACCAGTGACTCTCATAAGCAGAATGTTGAGTGAAAGAAGCCAGACACAAAGGGTGCACACTATGTGATTCATTTTATGTGAAATATAGAAACAGGAAAACTAATTGGGATAGGGATTGTCCTTTGTGGGAGGAGGCGTCAGTGTGTCTTCTGGGGTGTTTGTGACATTGTTTTTTGTGCTGAGTGCTGGTTACACAGCTGTGGTGTTTGCAAAAATTCCTTAGATTGTACACTCATCACATATATCCTTTCTGTATGTTTCACTTCATTAAAAAAACTTTTTAAAAAATGATTTACGAAAGCAAGTGACCCTCAAGCCATTGGCCAAAACCTTTTCTGATTTCAGTCTGATATCCCTCACTTATCTTTTCGCCCTTTCTGCATTTTATAATTTACCTTGGAAGAAAATCCCTTAAGACTTTTCAAAATTTTCCGTGATGGCATCCCTAGTAAACATAATCAAGCATTTATGATTTTGGGCAGCCTAACGATTTCCAGACTTCTCTATGAGGGATTTTGTACACTGTTGTCTAACATGTTGTTATGAACTTCTCAGGGTGTTCTTGTTGGGGTCATATGAACTGTCAGCTAAACTATTCCTTTTGTTTGCAAAGATTTCAGGAAACTACATGTTCTTTTATGGCAAGATCACAGTGGTGATTACGAGCTGGCATGGGTTTGTGTATTTTATTGAGTGATCTCTTACAGTCACCTGATGATAGAGGGCAACTGGAATAACTCAGATGCAAGGATGGTGGAACACAGCCTACAAAAAGACATTTTTTTTTCTGAGCGTTACTAATGTTTTCGATTTATTCATTAATAAAAAGTGCACAGTGTAAGCCTTTTATCCCAATCCAAGCACTCAGTAAAAGATTAACAATAAACCCTGGATGGCACAGACATGATTTGTTTGGCATGATTTAAACATGAAAACAGCAATTAACACTTAACATACCACATGACTACTTTTGCTTTTAACAAAGTAATCATCATACATGGTAACAAATACGTATGATTTTTCATTTAGAAATATTATAAGAAAACCACACTTAATATTGCAATGACAAAAATTTAACCCATTACCTATAAACTCTCTTCAGTTTTCCTCCTTCGAGTTGCTGTTTTGTGTCTTAAACTGAGCTGGTCATACTTGAGCACATATTTATTTAGAGTGATAGACTCATTTAGAGTGACAGACTTCCAAGGTTCCCTTGAAAAGTGAAGATATCGTTAATTATATAAACACTATCACATCACATACCACAAAGACACTAAAAGTACCCATAAAATAGCTATATCCAGAATTATTTTGGAAAGTCGAAAGCTGTAAAATATGACTTACTGACTATGCGATACTGCTTGGATAGATAACAAGAACTTTTAAGTTGAGAAATGCTAGCAGTTTTCAAAGTGTTCTATTTGTTCTTTATTTTTATATTGATTGGTTGATATTAGAGTTTTCCCAGATATTATTAATAAGCAAGAAAGGAAAGCAGTTAAATTAATTAATTCACCTTTATATTTAACAGAAGGACCAAAATTTGGTTTTAAAAAAGGTGTTTTATGCCAGTAAAGATGTGGAAATCTGCAGGTACCTTAAGCTCATCAGAAGGAATATCTTAAGATAATTTTTAAATGCCTGGGTCCTGAAAATAAATGTCAAATGTAGTGAGATCATAGCTCACTGCAGCCTTGAACTCTTGGGCTCAAGCAATCCTCCTGCCTCAGCCTCCTGAGCAACTAAGACTACAGGCATGTGCCACTACACTGGGATCATTACTTTTTAATTTAATTTTATTTTATAGAAATGGGGTCTCACTGTCTTGCTAAGCTGGTCTCGAACTCCTGGCCTCAAGTGATCCTCCTGCATAAGCCTCCCAAAGTGCTGGGATAACAGGCTTGAGTCACTGTGCCAGGCCCTGACTATTGTTTTTTAAACACTGGGTTTAAAAGTTGTCACTGATTATTTAAAATAATGTAACAAAGAGGCTCAGCGCGGTGACTCATGCCTGTAATCCCAGCACCTTGGGAGACCGAGGTGGATGGATCACCTGAGGGGTCAGGAGTTCGCGACTAGCCTGGCCAACCTGGTGAACCCTGTCTCTACTGAAAATACAAAAACTAGCTGGGTGTGGTGGCTGGCACCTGCAATCCCAGCGATCCTCAGGAGGCTGAGGTAGGATAATTGCTTGAACCTGGAAGGCAGAGGTTGCAGTGAGCCGAGATCACACCACTGCACTCCAGCCTGGGTGACAGAGCGAGAGATTTCCATCACACACACACAAAAAAAAGTGACAAAGAATAATAAAATAGGTAGGAACTATTCCTAAACGGAAGGCCCTTCAGTTTCAAACGAGTTGACTTTTCAAGGCATCTAGTTAATTAGTTTTCCCCAGCAAAGAATCACTTTCCTCTCTCAAGCAAGCTTGAACCTGACACCACTGCTTTCATCCCATGCAGGATGGTCACTGCAGTTTCTGGAACTCTCAGTCCCCCATCAGTGATGGCCTATTACAAAGATCTTTCTCTTCTCCTAGGAAACACAAAGATCCTCCTTCCTGGTTTGGGCTGAGGTTCTTGAGAGCATAACTGTTACAAGGAAGTGGAGACTTAAAGTGCCCAAATGTGATTTTTCTGCTAGAACAAACTATCGTAGTCAAACCTCCCTTTTTTCAGGAACAGATGAAATAATCTGAGGAAGGTGCACGGCCTGCATGAGTGGGAAGAGTGGTGAGGTGGAGGGGCCTCAAGCCCATGTCTCAGCCAGTCCACAGCTCTCCAGCACAGCAGAGTGATGGAGACAGGGAGAAGTTCTCCTATAGTCAGACCCTTGGCTTTGACAAGGCTACAGTCCCTCCCCCTGGATCCTGACCCAGAGATCTTCTTAGTACTCTGAATTTCCTTGTATTTAAAGCAGACATAAAGAGTTCCACCCTGTAGGACCAGGACTTTTGGGTCAAAAGCTAAACACCCTGCTAAGCCTATTAATTTCTGTGTGATTTCACATACCCAGCACCTTGCTTAGATCTGGTCCTTCACAAAGACCTGAAATTCACTGAGTATTGAAAGTACTTCACAGTTCATCTATGTCTGTCACCTTGAGTATGAAACAGATTTCACGCAAAATATTAATAAAAGAGTTTCTCAGTAGGTCTGCCTCTCCAATAGAGATTGCCAAACACTGGGGCTGTCTCGGTCAGCCAGAGCCAAGGAGTGGCCCTACACTAAACACCATACCTCAGGCACTTCTGCTGAAGGGTCCCCCTTTCAGCATCTCTGCTACATGGATCCTCTTTTCCGCCCTCCCTCTCTCCCCAGGGCCCTTCTCCAGCCATAAGAAATGACCTGGGATGTGCTGTTGACCTAGGGTGATATATAGGCCATCCAGTAACTTATGACATGACCTAGTTCAAAATGATAAACTTGTCTAGGAATGCAACTAAAAATATCAAGAGGATAAAATTACTAGGAACCAACTCAAAAGAGGGGACATTCAGAAGCAGATAAAGCTGGGACCATGCCAGGTCCATGTTCCTGGCATCAAAAGTTACAGGGAAGTGAAACCCTAAGCAAGCATCAGCGAAGAGGCACAAATAAGACTGAGCAGAGGGAAAGAACACGGCAAAAGGTAGAAGGGCAGGAAAAGAATAGCTGAGAATGTTTTCTGAATTTTAGTTTCTTTTCCTGGGTTTCTGTGCACTCCTCATAATAAACCTCCATACTTTTTGAGTCACTGTGATCTGTTTGTTGCACCCAAAAGAGCAAAACCAGAACAGTTAGACGCATGCGGTCTTCCCTTGCTTCCACAGAGGGATTCAAGCCCGTGGAGGGAGAATCTCAGACGACTGGAGTTGTGGATGGTCCATGCTAATGGGGTTCCCTAACAGATCAATAATACTACAAACATAGCAGGCCTCAGGTCTCTAAACTACCGGACTGAAGTAATGACTCACTCTCCTCATTTCCGACTCTGGCCCACAGTTTGTAGAAGAGGGCTTTCCTTTCTTGCCGTGGGCTGTCGAGGTCATTGACACCTGGCAGCGATCTTATTTCTCCCTGATGCTGTTTTTCTCCCTGGCATTTGTAAGAATGGAGTAGAGGGGAATTCCTCAAGAAGGCATTTTAGATTTCTGGATAGTAGGAGAAGGAAACTAGAAAAGGCTCAACACCCCTACAAATTATTCTTTGATTTTTGCATGGCTAGCCATTGAGCATTTAACAACAACAACAACAACAACAACAAAGGGCTTACACAGCAGCTGTGACTTCAGGAGAGTTCACCTCACGTGGTACTGACCGATAGACTGGCTACCAGGGCTGAGTGTAAATTCTGTTCCTGTATGGGAGGAGGCAGAGGTGCCCGATCCAGGCTTGCTGGAGGGCAGCACTGTTGTGGCCAGAACCACCACCAGAACGTCTCCCAGTGCTCTTTCCATCTATCTTCAAAGCAGGATTTCACTACACAATTGAATGCTTTTCACTCTGTTGCCCAGGCTGGAATGCAGTGATGCTATCTTGGTTCACTGCAATCTCTGACTCCCAGGCTAAAACAATTTTCCTGTCTCAGCCTCCCGAGTAGCTGGGACTTCAGGCATGTGCCACCAAGCCTGGCTAAGTTTTGAATTTTTTGTAGAGATGGGTTTCGCCATGTTGACCAGGCTGGTCTTGAACCCCCTGGGCTCAAGCAATTCGCCTGCCTTGGTCTCCCCAAGTGCTGGGATTATAGGCGTGAGCCACCCGCACCCGGTCTGAACAATTTATGGTTGTTGTTTTTTAATGAGTTCACGGAAAGTTGCTTTCTTCTGTTCGTCAATCTTAAAAAGAGTTCTCCTCTTACTGGAACCCTGTGCTGTGAGATGAATTTGAAAGGCGCAGACTCATGTGACTAGCTCTGCTTCTTTCATTGTTTTCCACCTTAAAAAGCATGTGAAGCTGCTTAGTGAGGAAATAATATTTTCTTAAAATGTCATAGCTCATGCCTTTCCATCTTTTAATGGAAAATCTGACCATCAGGGCCTCACTGCTCAGTGCTTTCCACCTGCAAAAGCAATTGGAATCTAGGTTGTAGGCTGAAGAAATAAGCAGTATGTCCCCTTCGGAGAGTGCGGGAGCCCATCCGTCTTTGGGAGGCCAGAGCAGCCAGTTCACTGGGAACAGTCCAGAAATTCCGACCTCCCAGGGCACTGCAATGCCATTGTAATTTAGGGTGCTCTGACTCACCTCTTTCACCTTCAGTTCTGAGAGGCTCGGGAGCCTAGTTCCCATCATGGTGTCAGCACAATGGCTCGGGCTTAGAAAGACTTAAAAGGAGAAAAGAGGTCACAGCTCTCCCTGCCAAGCATAAAACAGAGGCCCATTTGTGCAGCCCCTCTTTGGTCGTCCTGCCTCTGTTCTGAATAATCGGCTTCAAGAAAAGAGTGGGCAGGAGCCCCAGATTGTAGCTCCCATCCACCCCGCCCCCAGCCCCACGTCTCATAGCTCTTCTTTCATCTCGGCAAAAATTACCATCCGAGAAAGGTCTCCAATTTACCTCCTTTAGAATAAAATCCCCTTCAGGAAAAACGACCCAAATACTCTTCAGAAACAAGAGCTCTGATTGGCTTGGTAGCATTTCCTCCCTGATGGGAAGGGGCAGTCCTGGGCCTGTCCATCCCTCAGATGAATGAATACTGTCGCTAAGCAACCATCTCTAACCCCAGTCTAGAGGTAGCAAGAAGAGAAAGAATGAGGCCACTTATTTCCCAGTCTCCGCTCATTACTGGCTCATGGCTTTGTCTGGAAAGACTATGAGAACAGCAAAGTGTCCTCAGGCTCACACTGACTGTAATGATATATTTCAAGAAAGAGTGGCAGAGAGCAACAGTGACCTTAAAGCAGGTTGAAGTCATTTCCTACAGTTCTAGTGAGTTGCCCAAGACAGCAAATTGGTAGCAGGGACCCAGTATATACAGTGGAGTTGTATATATGCTCTTTCATTTGAGTCTCACAAGCACCCTGGGAAGTGTCAGCTGTTTTACGTTTGAGAGACTGAAGTTTGAAGACAGGTGAAGTGACTGGGCCAAGATCACACAGAAAATGAGCAGCTGAGTCAGGCCTGGGTTCTGGGTCTGTTTAATTTAAAGCACTTGCCCTTTCCTCCACACGCACTGCAGCCTCCAGACTTCTGGGAAGGAAGTGAGGGAGCCAGACAGGCAGGTGCTGGTGTTTATTAACAACTAAATATTTGCCAATTTAAAAATCCTATTGAGCTGCTCACCAGCTGATCATGATTGGATTTCTTTCTGGCCACATCAGTTGACTAAATGTTTATCCACACCGTTATGCTCATCGAGTATTTCGGGAACATGCCGAGGCTTCCTGGATTCAGGAAAGGGGATGGAGTCAAGTCTTCATGGTGGACACCGCTGTGTCTGCAGTGCAGCCAGTGTATGGTGGGGTGAGGAATGAATTGTGTTCTTTTACTTGCCCCTCAGGATGCCACTCTTCGCCCACCAGGCGACGGTAGTCCATATGCAGCTTAGCTCAAATTTACTTCCGCCTTTTCCTGGCTGGAAAGCTCTTCTCATCCTCTAAGATGCTTCATGAGTCTTCCCAGCAGCTGATTGCTCCTCCTTCTCTAGGGCACTTTGCCTGGCAGGTGGGCCCTGCACTGCACCACCTGAATCCTCCTTCATTGCAGAACTTGTTGCCCCCGTTGCTAGAAGTGCTGTTGGTAGATGGCCTTTGGCTGTCAGCTCCTCAAGGATGCCCCCAGCTGCCCATGTCAGGCTCCTGTCTGGTGGCCCACATCCAGTGATGAATCAGTGTAGCATGCCAAGGCTATCTGTGTCTAACCCAGCACAATTCTGAAGGGACGGAGCTCCTGTGGGGTTGCCTTCATCAAGCCTGTATCACAGCTTAGCATTTCTACCTACCCTGCTTCCTCCTCCTTCCTTCCACAGATGTTGACCCCAAGGGCAGGCTGGATGCCCAACTCTGTCTCAGAGACAGTTTTCTGGGGGAGCCCAGTGTGCTACATTCTCTTGCAGACCTCTGTACACAACCGTCTGGCCCATTAGATTGTGAGCAACTTAGTGCAGGGGTCCGGTCCGTGGCCTGTTAGGAACTGGGACACACAGCAGGCAGTGAGTGGCAGGCAAGACAGCAAGCATTACCACCTGAGCTCTGCCTGCTGTCAAATCAACAGTGACAGTAGATTCTCACAGGAGCAAACCCTACTGTGAACTGCGCATGCGGGGGATCTGGGTTGCCTGCTCCTTGTGAGAATCTAACTCACGCGTAATGATCTGAGGTGGAACAGTTTTCATCTCAAAACATCCCCCCATCCCACCCTGCTATCCGTGAAAAAATTTGGAAAATTATCTTTCACAAAACCCATCCCTGGTGCCAAAAAGTTTGGGGACCACTGCCTTAGAGGCAAAAGCTGTGCCTTATTTATTTCCAGACCTACAGTGCCTAACCCAGCCTGGCCAGCAGGTGCTCAGTAGATGCCTGTTGAATGAATAAACGTAGTCACTTAAAATGATGAGAGAGACTGAAAGGCTGATAGTTGTGGATGGACATCTCAGTTAGAGTCTTTTTTCTACTTTAAAAATACTGCCTTCCCAGAAGAGTATGCAAGCAACTCTATTATCTAAACTGGGAGGGGCGTGCACTCGTTCCTCCTTTCCCAAACTCTGTCCTGCTGGACTAAAAACTGGGCTTGGGGTGGGGTCCTTCAGGATTATTGAAATACAGTGAGGAGCCAGGTCCAGGAGCTGTGTCTGCAGTGCAGTCAATGTATGGCCAGAGGCTGGTGATTGCCGCATAGCAGCCCTGTGCCCTGAAGCTCCTTCCATGGGTAGATTGTTTTCTCCCAGTTTATTTTTTATTTTAACCTAACATTTAGAAGATTCTCTGTTTCAGGTGAGATAAACGTGTTGCTCACACCTGTCCAGATGCCCCGTCCAAATGAGCCCCAGGAGCCATCTGATGGTGGGAGTCATAGTGGCAGCCCAGATGGAAGTGTTTCATGTATAACAGAGACAACGGGACAGCTACAAGTCAAGGCATTTGGGAAGAACAGTGATTCCTTTTATGATCCTTCCCTGAATGCAATTCAGAGTCATAGCGTTCCTCTCTCCAAGGAAAGGATGGATTTATCCCCGACAGAGAAAGAAGGAATATGCAGTCCTCCAAGGGGGGAAACTCTGGTAAGCGCTACAGGAGGGACCTCAGTGAACACTTTGAAGTTCCCAGGTCATAACCTCGAATGCTCTCAGGACTATTATGTCAGTGACTTCAAGATTATTGGCCCAGGTCTGCTTCTTTTTTCTTTCTTTGAGACAGACTCTCGCTGTGTCGCCCAGGCTGGAGTGCAGTGGTGCAATCTCGGCTCACTGCAACCTCTGGCTTCTGGGTTCAAGCGATTATCCTGCCTCATCCTCCAAGTAGCTGGGATTACCGGTGAGTGCCACGTCGCCTGGCTAATGTTTTACATTTTGGGTAGAGACGGGGTTTCACCATGTTGGCCAGGCTGGTCTCAAACTCCTGATCTCAAGTGATCCACGTGCCTCTGCCTCCCAAAGTGCTGGGATTACAGGTGTGAGCCACCGCCCCCAGGTCTGCTTCTGAAGGAGCCTAGGTATAGCCACCAGCAGCTATAGAGGCTCCTTGCCAGACCTCCTTGTGTCTTGGAACAAACTTGGCCCAAAGGAAAAATGGACAAAAGAGGGTCCTCTCCCCTTACAGAGGATCTACCTCCTCTCCTGACTTGGGCAGGCACATTCCTCCTGTCATCTCAAACTCAAAGTGGCTCCCTCTGATGTGACACTGGAGGCTCTCCTGATTTACTGCCATGCAGCTGTGTTTGTGCAAGAATCCACATATAAACAAGAGTTGCCAACATGTTGCACAAGCAGAGTCTTAAAGTCATCAACTCATGTCTTTATTTGCAGTCTCCCACCGTGCCTTCGTGTTCCTTAATGTCGTGTTTACTATTGGTGATCTCTCCCTGCTGTTGGATGAGAACTCCAAGCAGGCCCCAAGATGTGTTGCTTACTCTTAGGTAAGGGACAATTCCAGGGCTTTTTAAAGCAGCAAATACTGACTTAATTCAGCAACTACAAAGTCCAGCCTAAGACAGCAATCAAAACTCGGATCCCGATAAGATGTCAAACCCTGCAGAGGGCCTGCAGAGGGCTGGGAGCTGACTGTGGAGGACTGGGTGGTGGTCTGATTGGCTTCTCCCAAGTGGGGCTGGCCTGTGGGGAGGGAAGAGGGGAAAAGTCTCACTTCAACGGGGATTGTCATTAGCTGGCCTCACCTTTTAGTGCCTCTGGTCTTCCATCTCTTGGGGCACTTTCATGAGCAATTCTCAGGTTCCCTACCAGGGGAACAGAACTGCCCTTGGCAGTGCTGTTGGACCCAAGTCAGGGCATCTCTGTTTTGAGGGGTTGCTGGCATTCCTTCTTTAGTCCCAAGCATTTACCTCTAACTTCTTGCTGTGAGGATCTCTCAGTCACCGCAGGAGACCCTTAGGACAACTTCTATGATGACCCAAACCAGGGTATCTTTCCTTATAGTCCATCGCTACAACACTGCACAGCCCTCACCCCAACAAACCAGGGGTGCTGGCCGGCCCTGCCAAAACAGCAATCTGCTGACCCAGCTTCCAAAGCGGGAGGTCGGTCCGGCTCTCATCCTGTGGGATCCCAGGTGGGAGTCAGGCCTTTCTCCCTAATTATAGGGGTCATATATGAAGCTCTTTGGGGGCCAAGGAAGCAGGCAATCTTCCATGCCTCAGGGAATAGAGGGGATGGGCCCATAGCACAGCATTCTCCAGATAAATCCTCTTCATAGAATCCTCCCTCCTTGCCACCCTCTTGGCATTTTTTTTTTTTTTTTTTTTTTTTTTTGAGACAGAGTCTCACTTCATCACGCAGGCTGGAGTGCAGTGGTGTGAGCTCAGCTCACTGCAACCTCTGCCTCCTGGGTTCAAGTGATTCTTGTGCCTCAGCCTCCCAAGTAGTTGGGATTACTGGCACATGCGACAATGCCCAGCTAATTTTTGTGTTTCTAGTAGAGCTAGGACTTTGCCATGTTGGCCCAGCTGGTCTCGAACTCCTGACCTCAAGTGATCCACCCACTGTGGCCACCCAAATTGCTGGGATTACAGGTGTGAGCCACCACACCTGGCGCTCTTGGCCCTTTTTTATTCTCTGAGTGGTGAGAAGATTGAACAGTTATGGAGCAGGTTCTCTGAATTTTCCTTTGAAGCAAACATGGAGATTTGACTCCTTAGTCTGGGATTATAAACATACTGTGTTTTGTGCCTCATCAAAGCTTCAATTTAATATCCTGTTACATAAACTTTCCAAATGCTGATTCTTTATTTTTTTCCAGTTTTTAAAAGGAAGATTTATTTAACAAGTTTCACTTAGTACAATACATCTAAATGGAAATCACAATACAAGGAAAGATTTAAACCAAAGCCTCAGAATTTCATATAAACTACATGACCACACTTCTGAAGTATTGGTGTTGCATCTTAAAATTGTCCTGTATCCTTAAAAAACAAAAGAAAAAAAAAGTGTACACTCACGTGCCTTACAGGATATTAAACCAAAAAGCTAGAATTAACAAACATGCCAAATGTTTTCACTTTGAATCGTAGACACAGCTCCTATATTTGAGTTTTACAGAAAAGCATGTTTCTCAACATGCATCCGAAGTTTTCAATGTATTTGTGGTATAAGAGCAACATTTAACATAAGTGAAACTGCATTAACCTAAATACGCTTACTGCTTAGGTACACTCCTACAACATAACTAACTTGAGGAAAGCTAAAAATTGTTTTAACAGTTATGGTCAATACTGAACTTTGTTATTATGTCCTAGATGAATGTTTCAGTGTTCAAAATTACTGAGCTTGAAGTTTTAAAATAATCTCAACTTCCACTTTACATTAAGCATGAATCATAAGCCTGTAATGCAAAACTGTTAAACTTAACTCTTGTTTTCTTAAAAAAGGAGAAAGATAAAGAAAGAGAAGCTGACCAAGAGTGATCAGAATCAATTATATTTCCCATTTACCAATCATACTGGATATACTAGACATCCCTCCCATTCTATTCAATTCCCACAAATGTACAGCTTTTATATATGGATTAGCTGTTTGGTGCTCCTTCTCTACCTAAGCAAGGTTTGACTGATAGTCACTGGAGTTTTCCTGCAGAATTTGGTCATTTCCATTCATACTGCTCTGACCACCATAACCACCTCCATAACCACCACTCAATTGCTGGCTAGCAGGACCTCCATAACTAGACTGGTTGGATAAGCCCATCCCTCCCATCATTTGGCTACCATAAGCTCTACCACTTGCCTCTGCTGTAGAATTTAAAACAAGTTCTACATAGCTGTGATCGTAAGCACCCCCACTTGTTCCTGCAGTAGAATTTAAGAAGAGCTCCACATATCTGTGTTGCATATTAGCTTTGTCTTTTGCCATAGCTGCCACAGCATCTTCATGAGTAGCAAATTCAACATCTGCCTCACCAGTAACTCTGCCATCAGGTCCAATTTCAATATGTACTCTCATGGGATAAAGAGGTGAGAAGAAATTACAAATATCATTCTCAGTGGCTCTGTAAGGTAACCACCTCATGTGTACACAGTGCCCTGTGGTACTCTGGAAACTGGACCCACCATCTCCATATCTATGATCAGACATTCCTCAAAAAAAAATTGAGGTCTCTTCCAAATCTATCAGACCCAAAGCCATATCCATAATTATAGCCACCATAGTCATCATAGCCTCCACACCCTCCACCATAGGCACCACACCTCATCCTTTCAAACCCAGCTCCCCTGCCAATGCTATTATACCCTCTGCCAGCCCCCGGCCTATCATAGGGACCTGACCGCTGCATAGCCATGAGCTTTCCAGGGGGATCATAGTGGGTTCGAACTTCAGCTCAGCTACTCTTGAAGATCTCAATGTACCTGTGCCTTATTCTTTCCTTGTGTTTCTTTAAGGCCTTCTCAGCTATCTCCTGTGAAACAAACTGCACAAAGGCTTCCCTTGTGCTTCGCCCCTGAAAGTTCACTGGCAGTGTCATCCCATTTGGCACAATTTCCAACCCTGAAAAGAACTGAACAATCTCTTCCTTGCTACAGCCAAATGGGAGTAAGCCGGACGAAGCCATCGTTGGCAGTATCAGGGCTATTCGGACCTGTATGCTTCAACATCCAGTCCATTTCAACACTGTTAGACTTGAATACTTCAACGTATCTGTGTCCCATGGTTTCTCTGTCCTTCTTCAAAGCCAAGTTCACTTCCTCTTCAGATTCAAGTTCAACAAATGCTTCACCACTTGATCTGCCTTCTCTGGTGTAGATGAAACGAATACCTGATGTGCCATTTTGGATCTTGCGATCAGAGAAGAAGCGCATCACTTCATCAGCTGAGCAGGACCAGGGTAGGCCCCTGACCTTCACCGCGAACCCTTCCCTGCCTTCCGTGCTCAGCATCATGGTGACTGCTGGGCTCTTGGTGGCAAGTTTGGCTCAATGCAATTTTGGTGCAGCTCTAACGATACCGGGTAATTTTCCTCCTTCTTCCCTCAAACGGCTATATCCAAATGCTGATTCTTACATTCCAATAATTTCAAATTATTTATAACAAAAATAACACATCTCACAGGTATGTTCACGCAGTGGCGCAGTGGCATCAAAATCACTAGGAAAAGGACAAAACCTCAGACTCAGCCACGAGTGAAAGCATTTTTCTGCAACACTTCTTACAAAATTCAAGGGCCTGAGGAGAGCAGATTCATGAACACACCTCTGCCCTCTGTGGAGAAAGTGGGAGAAGGAGGGGCTGGAAGAGGGTCCTGATGTCAGTTTAGGTGATTGCGGAGGTGGAAGCGGGATGAGCAGCAGGGAAATCTTCCTGCTTCCCCAAGTCTTCTGCCCTTCAGCAGAGGCAGCCATGTGGTCAAAGGCATGGATTCCAGGGCTGACCAGACCTAGAGTTGAATCTCAGCACCGCTCATGATGAGCTGTGTAACCTTGGGCAAGTATTTCACTCCCTGGAATCTCAGGTTCTGCTTCAGCAAAATGACGGTGTTGTTCACCTCACACTGCGCAGTCACAGTAACGAGGTAAGATCTTCTGTGTAAAGTGACTGTATGGTCCAGCGTGTGGCAAGCTCTCCGTGAGTAACGGCTATTGCTATTTCAGCTCCACCAGATGCTGTGTCTTATAGTCAACCAGGAGAAGAATTTTGGAGAGAACATGCATGTTAAACCACCCTGGAAAAAGTCACAGCAAAATCTCTCAAGCCTGAGCTGGAAAAGAAAAGAGTTAGATAAAAGATACTTACTGATCACATCCCAGGTGTCAAGCTGCAACTTTACAAGTCTTTTATTTATTTATGTATTTATTTATTTATGTTTGCTTTTATTTTTTATTGAGACAAGTTCTCACTCTGTCACCCAGGCTGGAGTACAGTGGCAGTCTTGGCTCACTGCAGCCTCGAATTCCCAGGCTCCGGTGATCTTCCCACCTCAGCATCTTGAGAAGCTGGAACCACAGGTGTGTGCCATCATGCCTGGCTAATTATTGTATTTTTTGTATGGTTTTTCCACGTTGCCCAGGCTGGTCTCAAACTCCTAGGCTCAAGTGATTGACCCACTTTGCCCTCCCAAAGTGCTGGAATTACAGGCTTGAGCCACCATGCCTGTGTGTCAAGCTAAAATTTTAGGAGTCTGTTTAAAGAACACTTTAAAAGAGATTTTTCATTTAACATTTGGAGTAACTCTATGACACTGGAAATTTCACAGGAAGAAATCAGAGCACAGGAATGTTTCCGTTTGGTTTAGGTTTGGATGCCTATGGCAGAAAAACCTAAGGTAATAATGACTAAAATAGGATAGAACTATATTTCTTTCATGTGAAAGAAGTTTATGAATAAACAATTCAGAGCTTACACAATTTTATGTAGTGGAAGGACCCGAGCCCTTTTTGTTTTGTCGCTCTCAGCTTTAGCTTCTATCTTTTTTTTTTTTTTTTTTTTTGAGACTGGGTTGTGCTCTGTCACCAGGCTACAGTGCAGTGGCATGATCTCGGCTCACTGCAACTTCTGCCTCTCATGTTCAAGCGATTCTCCTGCCTCAGCCTCCTGAGTAGCTGGTACTACAGGCACATGCCACTACACCCAGCTAATTTTTTTGTAATTTTAGTAGAGATTGGATTTCACCATGTTGGCCAGGATGGTCTTGATCTCCTGACCTCGTGATCCGCCAGCCTCAGCCTCCCAAAGTGCTGGGATTACAAGCGTGAGCCACCATGCCCGGCCTTTAGCTTCTACTTTATGGTCCAATTTCCACAGTCCCCTCCACGTTCCAGCCAGCAGGCAAGAGGAAGGGGCAAATAAGAGTGTACCCGCTTCTTTCAAGAACAATTCCTGAAAGTCACGTACATTGCTTTCACTTATAACTCATCAGCTAAAACTTAGTCACATGGCTAGACCTAGTTGCAAGGGAGGTTGGAAAATGTAGTGTTTATTGTGGGAGGCCATTTACCCCACTAAAAATCAGGGCTTTTGATACCAAGGAAGTAAAGAATGGCTTTGGGACCAAACAACCAGCACTTTCTGCTTTAGGGGTGAAATAGTGTGCCCAGAGTTTCTCAGTTGTGCCCTGTCTGTGAAGACATTGCCTACCCCAGAGGGAAGCAGTAAGCGCAGGGTGGTGGGCTGGAAGGGTGGGATCTCAGCATAACGTCCACCCTCAAATTTGGGAGGCGGCTCTAGGGTTCCCTGCCGGCTCTACCGCAGTTCCAGTTACTTTGCCAGGAGCCTGGAGGACTCAGCTAACTGTCTGAATCTTCACTGCCACCTGGCTTTAGCCAATGGTCACTGGTAGTGAAGCCTGTCGCAGCCTGCAAGCCAGAGCAGAGAGGAAGAATTTCAAAGTCAGTGTTGAAATCATCAGCAGGAGTAAAAAGTAGAGCCATTTTTGTTTCTTCCCAGGTCCCTGACCCCAGTTTCTCTTTGAGAATGGTGGACTGGTGGTTCAGCTATTTAGTGTGTATCTACTTCATGCAAGACCCCAGACAGGCCCAGGGGAATACAGACTTGAGTGGACAGGGTCCTACCTTTCCGCAGCATAGATGTGTACACAGATAACTCTAAGGCAAGGCCCTGGAAAAGGTAAACTGAGATGGGCAATCAGCATAGGGGGTTGGGGGAATATTCAGGAAACAGAAGGCATTTGAGCTTGGCCTGGAGGAGCAGTTGGAACAGTGCTTAGAGTAACTTAGGGAAATGGTCAAAGGGTACCCCAAAGAAAGAAAAGAAGAGCAGAAAGGGCCTGAGAAAAAGTAATTAATGTAGAACCATTGGAGTTTCTGGAGGCTGTGTGGTGTGTGTGTGTATGTGTATGTGCATGTCTTTAGGATGGACATGGGCATGGAGATGGGGTGGAATGAGATGAGAGAAAAGACTGGGAAAGTAGTTTGAAGTAGCTCGCAGCAGGCTTTACCTATTAGAATAAGAACCCCAGGCTTTATTATGTAGAAAGGAGAAAGTCATCAAAAAATTTTAGAAGGAGGTGACATAATAGGCTTCCCTTTCTGTCCCATATGTGTGTGTGTATATGTGTGTGTGTGTGTGTGTGTGTATATATATATATATATATATATATAGCAGCAAGCATTCTCTAAGAGGGCTGAACACCAATACAAGTCACAATAGAGAGGACTTACTATTAGCATTTTCAGTTTTCCATTTACAGACATTCTATAGTTAGATGATGACAAATTTCCATGGGAAAAGCTCAAAGTGTGGAATGAGCACAGTTCTGTTCCCGTCTGAATAGGTTGTCACCAGTCAAGGTCACTGGGGAGGAGTCTCTAGAGACTTGTCCAGATACAGCTTCTCTCCCTGTGGGTTAGACTTAGCCTGGCTCCCCAGGAGCAGGGCAGCCTCACCTAAATGGTAGCTGAGCAGGGCAGTGAGCAGGGAGGGACAAGAGCTTCCTCTGCCTAAGCCCAGGGCACTGGAAAGCCAGCCTCCTCTCCTGGAGGAAATGAGGAGGTTGACAGGGGAGAGGGTGACCCTGGGTGGCAGACAACTGCATCCCTCATGTTCTCTGCCATTTCCACCTACACTGTTCCAGTATCTGAGAAACTTACCAGAACAAGTTCTGCTGTCCATTAAATCACATTTAATCCTCCGAGGAGCCTTAAGAATTGGGAATATGCTACATTTTACTCTGGAAAATACGTTTAGTTTTTTGGTACTCACTGAAAACCTGGTGCATGGGAGACTGAAAAAAAGAAAGTGATGTTTTACGCACATGAAAGCAGCAAGTTATGTCAGTTATTTCGTCTGTTACCAAGGATTTAGGAATTTTAGAGGCTCACTGGGTAAAAGAAGACTTTATTTTCATTTTCCTAGACTAAAACAATGTAGGGTTGTGAGAAGTTTAACTATAAATTTTTTCCATTGTTTAAAGCTGGGACTTTAAACATTGTGCTGAAACTTAGATTTGAGAGATGAGCAGATCCATACAGTAGCATCCCATTTGTCAGGGATCATCAGGGCATGAGGCATTTCAGAGAAATAAAATATTCCAGTATTTAAATCATATCTCTTGAGGGTCTTAATGTTTGTGTCATACATTCTTTGATGTAAGAGTTTCCCAAATCTCCAGCTAACTCACTGCCTTGTGAAACAAGAATGCCATATCAGATCCCATTCGCCCTGCTGATGTAAGAGCATTTTTATGAAAGCCAGTTATCAGATAATGCCGACGCACTGCCCTCTGAGGCTCCCAAAGCTTGTCGGGTGTTTACCCCTGTCCTCAGCGGACCCATTTGTCATCATCCTATAATTCTGCTAGCCGTAAGTACCTCTGGTATATTTTCCTGGGCAAGAATGTTTTGTAAAGTGTGGTATTTCTGTCTGGTGTTGGCATTAGAGGGCCTCTATCCCAGTGAGAGCTGGGTTTGCTTAGGCTTGCTTTCATGAGTCTTGCTTGCTTGTGATGTGAAGTCCAAAGATCAGAATTCAAGTTCCATTTCTTTCTCTTCTCCTTGTATGATCTTGGACAAGTTATCAGCCCCTCTGTACCTGGGTTTGCCCACTAACCAACATGGTCATAATGCCCAGCCCAGGGCTGAGGATGAAGCCGTACCATAAATACAATGTGTTATACAAATGGTAGTTCGTGTCACTGCAAAATACCTGCTCGTGCCCAGCCTCACCTTAGGCATATAGTTGATTAGGAGTGAGTTGTGGAGAGCACTTCTAAGTTTTAAATGACACGGAGCGGGGCGGGGGGGGGGGCGCTGTTTATGTGAAGGGATGACTGTGGCAGATGCAGCAGCCAGGCTCTAAGGGGAAAGGGTCTCCCCTAAATGTCCTATTATGAAACTTGGTGCCCAGGACACTGTGGCGGTTGAGAATCAGGGTTCAGCAGAATACACAAATTGCCTTTCTCTTCATCAGGACACAAAGAAAGAAATGAGCCCCCAAAATATCTCTCAGAAGTGATAAACACGGGTTTATCATTTCCATTATCCTTGACATTTTTCAGGGGTTAAATGTCTCTGGCTGGGGCATGTTATTATTTGAGTATTACTAGCCCTTTAAGAGCCCCGACACCTCTGGAAAGCAGCCCATGGAGCTGCTTCAGCGCCAAGTGGGTCTGAGCTACAAGAGGGTGACCGCTAATCCTAATTCTAACCTCAACCTGAATTTATGAGGTCCTGCTGGCACGCAGAGGGAGGACTGGAGGGGCCAGTCAGGTTCGTCAGCTGGCCCAGCGGTATAAGGAGCCGTTGGATTGGGGTTTGTCGCATCGACTGGGATCCTGCCCAAAGCCGAGACTTTGCAAGATTCCCCTGTTTTGCACCACCCTGTGGTAGTAGCCACATCCTTATTGTGTAAATTCAGGTTTAACCACAGAACAACCAGCGTATGCCTTGTTAGATGAGGAGGAGCTTAGACCACTGAAGGGTACTTTCTTTCAATAAGGAGAGACAACTTCAAAAAAATTGTTTTTCGGAGTCCCCAAAATTTCAGACGAGGACACTTTGAAGATTTTGAGTCTTGCAAGCTGTGTGATTAAAATGATCAAGTGATTAAAATGCTGTTTTAATGCTATTATAAAATGGTATTTTAGTTTGGACACATTCTTAGAAAAACTCAGACTCCTTCCGCAGAAAAACTGACACAGCAATTTGTAGAGGGAAGTCACAGGTGTTCCATGAACTGAATCACTACATGGGGGATTTTTAAAAGCTGGATTGAGGGAACAGCGGATGGTAGAATGAATCCTTTATCTTGAAGATATAGCAAAAGTAAATACAAATTATATAGCCCGTAAGATTAATGCTTTTGAGTCATAAAAAATAAACACAAAATTCTTGTGGCTTGAGTTGCATAAAGATAAGCAATTCAAAGTCCGTATCTTTAATGATAGCCTTTTTTCTGTCATAAGTAAAGACTGCATCAAGGAATTAATGCAAACACATTTCTGCCCACCATCCTCATATTTCCCCTTTCTTGCTAAAATTACCTACTTCACAGGATGTGAGAATTAAATGAGATATGTGTCACTGTGTTTAGCACCAAAGAAACACTAAATAAGGATTGTCAAGTTGAAATCTGAATAATGCTTTTCTTCTTCTCCCTGTCTTCCTTCTCCTTTCCCCATCCTTGCCTGCTTTCTTGGTGCTTACTGAGAACTGGCTGTGTCCCCTGGACTGGCGCAGAGGTGGCCTGGCTCTCCAGGAGCTTTGCTTATTCACTTATTCAGCCAGTATTTATTGAACTCCAACTTGTACCAGACTGTCTTCCAGCCTTGGAGACTCAGTGTTGAGGATGAAAAAGTCCCTGTTTACATCCAAGGGTTAATATACCAATATATTAATCAATCCATAGTGTAACTTTGAGTACTATTAAGTGCTTCAAAGAAAGACAAAGAAGGCTAAAGGGATGGAGAATGGTGGGAGTGAGTTGGAGGCTATTTCGTATGGAAACATCAAGAAAGCCTCTCTGGAGAAGGTGGCAATTGGGCAGAGTCCTGAATGAGGTGAGGAGGAGGAGGCCCACGGGAGGATTCAGGCAGAAGATGGGGCAGGGGCAGAGGAAACAGCATGTGCAAAGGCCTTGAGGTGAGCACAAGCTTGGCATGGTCTCAGGAAAACAAAAAGATCAGGAGGGTATGGTCTCAGGAAAACAAAAAGATAGTGAGCTGGGAGAAGGTTATCACACAGGAGCCTGGAGGCATGGGGTCGGGGAAGATCACATAAAGCCTCATGGGGCATGCTGTGAAATTTGTTCAGATTGTATTCTAGGATTGATGGGAAGCTATTGGAGGGTTTTGAGTCATTACATTGTTTATGTGCTTTGAAAGGATCACTTTAGCCACTGGAGAATACAGAAGGGCAAGAGCAGAGGCCCCAACCAGGAGGCTAGTATAGCGATGGAGAAGCAGTGTAACTGTGGGGAAGGCTCCAGGGCCAGACTGCCAGGGTTTGAAGCATGTCTCTGCCATTGATGAGCAGCATGAGCATGGACAAGTTAAATAACTCCCCTGCACTTTACTTCTCTCATCTATAAAATGGAGATGATAACAGGGTTACCACACTGTACAACTCCAGAATCTCCCCCTGCAGTCCAACGAGTACAGCATGAACAGTGCCACTCAGAGCTGTGCAATGCAGCGGTCTCCATCATGAGCCCTACCTTGTGTTACCGTGAAAATTAAGGCATAACACACATGTAAAGTGTTTAGAACAATGCCTGGTACCCAAGAATAGCTCAAAAATATTTGTTATTGTTTGTAGCTGAGGTGAGAGATGATGGTAAGTGGATTAAAATTGTTACAGTGGGGGTGGTGAAAACTGATAAAATTTGAAATGAAATTTGAAGAAGGAGGCTGTGCTGCTTCCCAGGGCACAACCACGAACTCAGAAACACATCCTTGTCAGGACTTCTAGGTGGGTTTGCTAGTATGATTCTATTTTGGAGCTGAATTCTCAGAATCTTCCCTATCAGGATGTTTTCCACCCAAAACGATGAGTGGATGTATGTAGTACATATGTTATAGAGTGATTATGAGAGTTAAACAAGATCTTGCATGTAAACACCCTAACTTAGTGCCTAGGACGTCGTAAGTTTCAGTGACAGTTAGCTATCATCATCATCATCATCTGAGCAGCTCAACATTTCTGCTTAATGCAGGCACATACCTACAACTCCACAGAAGAGAGATTGCAGCAGTTTCCCCTTGTGAGGAGAGCTAAAGAGAACAGAAGCATTTGGGAATGAAGGTCCTGAGGCCACAGTGTCCCTAAGGAGGCCCATTGTTGTGCCCTCAGACACCCTCCATGGCCCTCAAAAGGCTTGGATAAGAACGAGCCCAACCAGGAAGAGAAGCACTGGAACCTAAATGAAGGCATAAGATTTAAAAGGCATGATTCACCTTTATTTCATTGGGTTTACCACATATAAAGCCCAAGTCAACCATTTAAAGTTATGAAATTTATGTTCTGTTCGTTTTCCTTACTCGCTTGGCCCTAATGAACCTCAAACACGAGTACTGGAGGTGGCAAGGGGACCCTGGCAGGCCCAAGAGATGCAGACAGCCAACTCCTCCCAGGCCTTCCTCAACACCACCCCTCTCTGCTCTGCCCCCCCGAAGCCATAGGTACTGGTCACATTGCTGTCTGACTACTCACAACACCACGAGGTAGCATCCCTGTTTTATTTGTTCTTGGATGTATGAGTCATATAATTCCTTCTTCAAAAGTCGTGAAGGTGAGACTCCAGCAAATAACTCCACATAAAAAGAGAGCGCCATTTTCTCAGCCTCAGGCTTAGTAATGATTCCTGCTGTGAACCAGTCATTATGGAAATGACTCAGTCTTTCTCTCCTATGTTAATAAGATTTTACTGTCTTTGGTCCTGACACAAACTGGCTGAGAGCAATAAAGCTGTACCAGAGTGTGTCACTATGTAACTTTTCTTAACTTACCCAAATACCATGTGGACAGGAGCCATTCCAGCCCATCGCCTTCCTTCCGAGTTGGCTGTATTCTTAGGCTGGTTCTCACAATGGGTATCTGCTAATCTCTTTCCTTACCTGCCAGGAAGTTGAGGTCAAAGTTCTCTTTTCTCTCTAAAGGCTAATCAAGCTGTAAAGATGGTTAGTGGGCTGAGCTCAAAATAGGGCACCTGAGCTCGCTTTGCATCTCTAACATCCATATCACTAAGCTTCTTCCTGGGGGTCCCAGTGTGAGAACTGACCCAGGCCCAGATGGCAAACAAAAGCTATTAGGGTGACTGTGGGAGCTTCTGTGTCTTTTTCTTGGTTGAAATTATCCTTCTGGAGTACATCTGGAGATCCTGGCCATTTAGAAGCCATGCAGGAGCTATTCATTTATTTGACAGACATTATTGATCGCCCACCTAGTGCTAAACAGCACTAGGCATTGAGGACAGAGAGACAAAAGGCACAGCTCCTAGTGTCAGTGACCTCAAGGTGTCGTGTAGGGGACTGATGAGAAAATGAACAATGGGAGTAGTTTGATTAGTGCTATAAAATATTTTGGGAGCTACAGAGGGATTCAAGGAGTACTGATCACACCGGTGGTCAAGAAACATTTCCTAAAGGAAAACACACTTACATGACCCAAAGGATGCACCGGCACCCTCTAATCAGAGAAGGGCGAGGAAGGAAGCAGAGGGACATTTCTAAAGAGAGAAGGAACAGCACATGCAACAAAGCTGGCCAGCTGTTACCACTAACATCCATTTCCTCCTTCCTGGTCAAATAGCTAGATGATACCTCCCAACCTCCCTTTCAGTTGAGGATGCTACGAGACTGCGTTCTGGCCAATGGGAGGTGTGCAGAGATGCTGGGTGTTCTGGCCCACAGGATCCTCTCATGTGTTCTCCATGTGCTTCCCTACCTCAGCTAATTGGGAACAGAGAGAAATCAGATCACAAAGGGCTTGTGTGCTGCCTGAAGGAACTCCATATTACAGTGCAGGTAAGAAGCAAACGAACATAGCAAAGTGACCATACTCAGTGTTTAGAAAAATGGAGGTGGCAGGATATTAGGGACAAGGCTAAACTTTACCTGAGCTTAAGAAATCCCCTACCTTTTTGTTTTCCAAAACACCCCCATCCTTTTTTGTTCCATGGCAAAATCGCAAAGGACCATCCTGCCCTCCAATATGTCAAGTAAGACCTGCCTCCATCCTTTCTAGAGATTCCTGTGAGACTCCCTGGTTTACCTGCCTGTATAAAGCCCCAGGGCCCCTTCATTTTCTTTGAGACATTCCCCTTTCATGAACATTCTCCCTATTGCAATACCCTGAACAAAACCATCTCCTTGATGGCCTGGTGCATTTTGTCTTTCACATGAGCACTGGATGAGGAGTCAAATCTTCTAAGTGAAGCTCTGCTTCTACTTGAGAGTAGACTTCCACCTTGCTTTATTTAGCTTTGTTCTTTTTGGGACTAGGTCTTGCTCTATCACCCAGGCTGGAGTGCAGTTTCGTGATCATGACTCACTGAAGCCTCAGGCTCAGGTGATCCTCCCACCTCAGCCTCCTGAGTAGCTGGGACTACAGGCACGTACCACCATGCCTGGCTAATAATTTTTTTAAAAAATTTTCATAGAGACAGGGTCTTGCTATGTTGCCCAGGCTGATCTTGAACTCTTGGGCTCAAGCAATTTGCCCGTCTTGTCCTCCCAAAGTGCTGGGATTACAGGTGTGACCCCCAACATCCTTAGCCTCTGCTTTATTTTTCTTCAACATATCTTATTGCATATTAGTTATCATCAGTCCTCCATTAGAATATAAACTCCCTGAGAAACGGGCTTGCCTTCCTGACTACTGTATGTCCAGGGCCCAGCACAACTCCTGGCACGTAGCAGGTGGTCAATTATTAGAACAAATCATGGCTCGGTGACCTGATCCCAGACCATCTGAGCTTTCTACCACCCTCCCTCGGCACCTCTGACCTTTCTTGCTCTCCACTGTTTCTCTCGCTCTTTCTCCATGTCCCTCTCTGTCTCTTTTGCTCTAATCTCTCTCTGTCTTCCTCTTTGTGGATCTCTTTCTTAATCCCTCCCTTCTTGCTTTCCCCTCTCTCCTCCTTGGGCGTTGGGCCTGCTGTTCTCTCGTAGCCCTTCAGCTCCTACTTTTCAGCCAGATTGTTTATTGGGAGGATATGGACCCAGGTGACAGAGCACCAGCTGTGGAATAAGGAATGACCCAACCACGTCTGTGTTTGTGTCTGTTGAGTCATACAACTTTAGCAGCTTCGGACATTCGTCTGCTCACAGGCTCCTTGAAAGTTAAAGATTTACCCAGAACTGGCCAAGTCCATGTTTTGGTAACAATCAACAAAGTGATCTATAAGCCTTGCTCCAAGCAGATTGCTGAGTGCTGAGAAGGAAAACAGAACCCAGGTGAGGCCCCTGCCTTCCAGGAGCTTCCAGTCTAGTTAGCCAAGGATGTGAGGCCCACACACAGTCCTACAGGAGACAGAGAACAAAGACAGGTAGAATTCGGGGTGTAGGCTGTGTAAACCAACGGGGTCTGGAAAGGATTGGCCATTGCTAACTTTGGAATTTCGAGACAAGTGGTCTATGTGTGAATGATGAAGCAGGGATCAGGGGTTCGACCGCAGACAGGAAAGCAAGAAGTGAGGATCAGTGAGTTGCAGTGTCCTGTCGGTAACTCCTTCGGCCACTGTGCCCCAAGCTTGCCTCAGGGGGCTCCTCTCTTATCAAGGCCCCACACTGTGTCCTTCTCATCCCATCATCAGACTGAGTTAAGGTGCAGGACTCAGTGAATGGAGATTTCCTCAGAATACAGAGTTAGAGCTGATGAGCTGGGCAGCCAGGCGTGGCTGCACTGAGGGGCACCAGCAGTTGTGTCCTGCAGTGGCAGGCCTGCTCTGAGTTTCTTCACGTGGAGATTGCATCTCAGTGCATCTGGAGTGAACTCTCTAGTTTCTCAATAGCTATCCGCTGAATTGATTGAGATACTAGGAAACTGTCTGAAAATCGTGATGAATAAACCCTGCAGTATGGCTGATGCCTTGTCCTCTGCAGGCTCAGAAAGTTGCCCACAAGGAAGTACAGCTCTGAGACACACTGGGAGGTGGGCGGCCAAGTTGAGCTGAGGGCAGAAAACAGAGGGGAGTGACTTCGTGCTGGTTGTGGGAACTCCGGGCTGATGGCAATCCATCCAGTGTGAAACTTGTTTATACTGACACAGAGCTGAAGGGCACTTGGCATTCCTGTAGTTGCTGCTTTTATAAACAGAGGGGCCTGAAACTTCCTGGGAAAAGCTGGGAGCGTCGTATGGCCCTAAGGTGGCTCCTTGTGGTGCTATGACTCTGGGGAGGCAGAGAAGGGAATGCATATTTTCTTGAGCACTGGCTCATTTATAAATGTGGTGGGGGAGGTGGCAGTAATGAGTAAACTGAGTAAATGTTCTCCCCAGAGGATGATTCTTGGAGCAAAAAAGGATTTGAGGGAGGAAGGAAGCGATTAGCAGAAAGGGGCGTGGGAGTGCGTACGGGGCATCTCCCAAGTTCCTTCAGGAGGCAAGCTCTCATCTTACAGTCTTGTTGACTCCTGTTCTTGCTCCCATCTAACCTGGCCCAAAATACACACCGAAAATCAAATCCCCCCAGGAAGGCCGGTTTGTTTAGTCACCCCTTCCTTATCGCTGACGGTCTCCTTGCTCACATTTCACTCCCATTGCTGACTCACAGGTTTGTCTCAAAAACTGTAGTTTTTGCACCTTGGGAAGATAATTTTATAACCCTATACCTGCTGTCTAGGTCTGGCCTGTGTGCTGTTTGAGTTGGTGTGTCTACGACAGAGACACCAACAACATTTGAAGCCAAAGTTCATGGCCCAGGTTAATGGATATTTAGGGCAAAGGCCCCAGTTCCATTTTCAGATCACCCTCCCTCACCAATTAGGATATTTAGGAAATATTTAAATGGCAACACAGCAATGATTAACTCGATTTACTTCTGTTTCTTTATTTTAAAAAATAGTATTATCCAGGTTTCACATTTCAGTATTAAGATGCCTTAAGTTATTGAAATTTCAATTGTAATAAAGCAATAAAATAAGTCCTGGAGGCATGGGAGTGAGAAGGGGCTAATATCTCTAATATTTGTTGACCATTCATCTGCGCTGCCGGGCATCATGGGTGCTTTGCACATGACATCTTAATCCACCTAGAAATGGGGTGTCAAGAAAGTGTGATTTACTCACATTTCAGTTGAAGGAAGTGCAGCTAAGTGGCATGTGCAAGTTCACACAGCCAATAAAAAAACGCAGTCAGGACCAGAAGCCACATTTGCAGGACTTCAAAGCCAAGGTTCTTCCCACCACAAAACCAGGATGCCTTCCTCTGCCACTGGAGTCCACTGGACCAACCAGCAGCACAGGCAATGGCTATTGCTTTTGGTTATAGCATCAATGCAATATATCTAAGTTTGTTTGTTTGTTTGTTTGTTTGTTTGTTTTTGAGACAGAGTCTCACTCTGTTGCCCAGGCTGGAGTGCAGTGGTGCAATCTTGGCTCACTGCAACCTCTGCCTCCCAGGTTCAAGCGATTTTCCTGCCTCAGCCTCTGCAGCAGCTGGGACTACAGTTGTGTGCCACTACATCCAGCTAATTTTTTTTTCTTTTTTTTTGATTTTTTAGTAGAGACGAAGTTTCACCATGTTGACCAGGCTGGTGTCAAACTCCTGACCTCGTGATCTGCCCACCTCAGCCTCCCAAAGTGCTGGGATTACAGGTGTGAGCCACCATGCCTGGCCCAATCTATCTAAGTTTTTCTGTGGAAAGGTAGAATTATCTGCTTAACAATAAAATACCTTTTAGATAAAATTGCATTATGGTTTTCAAACTTCTTGAATCCATATTATGTATTTCTTACCACAATCCCATAGTGTAGGTATCATTATTAGGGATTATGGTGAGCATCTGCTATTTTTACCAGCCCAGCATCCACTTCTTTTTCTTCTGGCACCAACAGATCACCACCCTTAGAGGATCACTCTTCCTCCATCCTCAGTCCATGTGATTTGCCTAGGGCTGATCCCAGTGACTGGCTCTAGGAGTCTAGACCCAAACCTGGCCAGCGAGGGCACTGATCTCTGATTGGTTTAGGGGTGAGCATGGCCATGTTGACCAATCAGAGGAAATGAGCATCAGTTCCCAACCTTTTGCAGAAACAATAGGACATGGAGCTTTCCTCCTGGTGGTGGTGCAAAGCTGTCAGGAAGTGCTGGTGTTTGTCTTTGCCTAACTTGGGGAGAGCCAGTCTGAGAATGGAGGTAATCCAGAGGAGAGCTGAGCTAAAGAGAGGGAGGAGACAGGTCCCCGATGACATTGTCTGGCACCCAAATCCAGCAGTGCTCCAAGTCCAGGCTCTCCTGGACTTCTTAGTTCATTAAACTAAGAAAGTTTGCCTTTGTTTAAGCTGGTTAGAGTTGAATTTCTGTCACTTTGTTATATATTATTCAAACTATTGCTCTCTACTGGCAAAGGAAATTTGGTTGAGATCACTGTTTTTCTTAACTAAAACATCACAAATGTATAAATTTGGAAAGGAGACTTTATTTCTTATAAAGGGTTACAGCCTGCAAAGTGGCCATCTGCAGGCTGGGAAGCGTAGCCTCTGGCAAAGACCAAAGACAGGCACTTTGAAGGAGGAGGGTCTGGGCAGGAATTTAAGCTGAATGGGTTGGCCAAGTACACATATTCAACAGGTTATAAGAGAAACTGTGAATATTCACGAAGGTGGTCCTGACACATGCATATTGAACAAACACGCATGTAACATACAACCTGTGTTCACCTAGGGGTGAAGACTTAACATTTAAATGTGTTACAATTAGGCCCTAAATGTCAAAAGGTCTTTTTAGGATGTGAAGGCACTCAAGTGTGCATCCTCTGTAAACTGGCCAGAGTCAGTCCATGGTTGGTGGTCTTCTTATCAGGAGAAAGTTACTGAAATCAGTCTCTTGTCCAATCAAAGCTGTAGTGATGGCTTGTGGAACAGTGGATCAGTTAGTGCATGGCAATGGCTGCAAATTATTTTACTGCTGTTTATCTCGAGGCCAGTGCTTGTTTAGCTGCTAGAGAAAAAGGTAAACCTTGTGGCAGAGAACACAGTTTATTCTTTAAGTGTAGAGGTGAGTGACTCAACCCTTGTCTGGCGTGGCCCTAGGTCCTGTTTGTAATTTGATATTTTATTGCCACGAAGAGTCTGTTCTGTCAGTCTTATGAGCTCAATTTTAACATTAATGCTGCTCGGTTCCTTCTAACCCATTAAAGGGAGGGGCCATAATGAGGCGTATCTGATCTCCTGTTAAGGCTCAGTTTTTAACATTTTCTGAGGCCTCCTTGGACAAGAGGGAGTCCATTCCATCAGCTGGGGAGCTTAGGATTTTATTTTTAGTTTATAGTTTCATCCTTCCCAACCTTCTTAGCCATATATGAATTGTGGATTCTGGGGCTACAAGAAGCATCTAGCCCCAGAGATGTTTCTTATTTTGTCATAGAGTGGTGGAGTGGGTTGCTGATAACACAAGGTATTATGAGCTAAAGTTGAAATCCACTTTCACTTTCCCTGTCTTCTCAATTTTGCTTTCATTTGAAAGGGTGTGAGACAGCCGGAGAAACTGAAAGAATTAGGAAGAAGAGGGGAGAGGTGGTGTTTGGGGACACTGTTGGAAGGGAGACATAACCTGCATGTGAAATGCACATTAGGCAATATTAAATGTGACTCTAGGCACGTGTTGAGAGGTCAGAAGTGAAAATGCAGTTTTAGACAACCTAGATAAAGGTGAGAGGTGAAAGGTCAAGTTTCAGGAGTCTATGTGTCAGAGGCATGTGAACCAGAGCAACTCCATCTTAAATAGGAGCTGGGTAAAATGAGGCTGAAACCTACTGGATTGCATTCCTAGATGGTTAAGGCATTGTAAGTCACAGGATGAGATAGGGGGTCAGCGCAAAATAGAGGTCATAAAGACCTTGCTGTTAAAACAGGTCACGGTAAAGGAGCCGGCCAAAACCCATCAAAACCGAAATGGTGATGAGAGTGACCTCTGGTTGTCCTCACTGCTGTACTCCCACCAGCACCATGACAGTTTGCAAATGCCATGGCAACATCAGGAAGGTACTCCTATATGGTCTAAAAAGGGGAGGCGTAAATAATCCACCACTTGTTTAGCATATCATCAAAAAATAACCATAAAAATGGGCAACCAGCAGCCCTTGGGGCTGCTCTGTCTATGGAGTAGCCATTCTTTTATTCCTTTACTTTTGTAACAGACGTGCTTTCATTTTGCACTGCAGACTCACCCTGAATTATTTCTTGTATGAGATCCAATAACCCTCTCTTGGGGTCTGGATCGGGACCACTTTCCTGTAACATATGCAAGGAAAGGAATGCAGAGGAATGGAACTGAGCCATGGAACAGACATATGGGGTTGGGGAGGAGGAGTTAGCAGAGAGATCTGCGTAACTCTTATCCTACTTAGCACTAGTGCTGTTGAAGGTAGAACTCACAGCATAAGAATTCACTCTGGAACATAGAATAGGGTGTCTTTAGGTGTATATATATATACATCAATGTTCAGAAAACGCAGACTCTTGTTAAAATTATAAAATCTGCTATTCTTCCATAATTTATTCATTTCTTTTGCAGCTGAAGAAAATGTGTTTAGGGCGAGTTACCTTTGGCATGTTTGACCATAATAAATAGTTTGGGTTTTTAAAACAATTTCAGAATGTCTAAGAATTAAATTTTTTTTCTGTGTAATTTTGTACATGTGAAATTTAGAGTCAAAATGTCACAAAACGCCCTCCAAATGATAAGACCAAAATATTATTTTAGATCAGAGCCTTGTCAGCCTTTTGTGTACACTAGAGTCTTTTGATTATTTTGAGAAGTCTGTAGTCTTGAAAGCATGTCATATGAGAAGATAGATACTGATATGGAACTGCTAATGGAAACTTGTATGTAAGAATTTTGTTTTTTCTGGCTTCATAGAGCAAATCCTTGTTCACACAGAATAAGAGAGAAGAAAGAGGCAAGGGGATACATTACCTTTCTAAGTTAAGTGCAAGCATCCTGGATATTGTAACAGACTGGGAGTTGTGTTAGAGTTCATTTGATTCTCAAAGCATTTTGCGGCCTTTCGTTAGGCAGCACCCTGCCTTCCACGTCACAGGCTGTCACACACACTTGTTGAGGATGATGCTGGTGGTGTCATCAGTCCTTTTTCAGCAAAGTCTCCTGAAAATAAAGCTCAGATTGACTGTGCAGAGCTCCGGACCTAGTCCAGAATCAAGCACCACTTTGAGGGCAGGGACCTGCCCAGGGGTGCTGCTGACGTTTGAGATGGAGTGGTTCTTCACAGCACAGAAGTGTTCTATCACTGCGGGACACTTAATATCCCTGCCCTCTTCACTAGATGTTTGCAACACTCCCCAATCATTGCGATAACCATGACACCATGGACACCCCTACATTACCAAATACTCTCTGAGAGATACTGCCCCCTCTTCTTAGTCGGTAACCAGTAGAATATTGCCCCTTTGGTTCTGAAGATGTTAGCTTTGGGAACCTCAAAGGCTTAGGAAACTGCCAACACCCGAGATCTACTAACTTAACCTACCACCAACCCACCATCTATTTCTGCCATGACCATGCTACTTTCATCCTTTATAATTGCCAGGCAGAAATAACGAATACTTTGGGATATTGTTGTTCATGACCACTATCCACCCCGGACTTTCCTATTAAATCACATGCAAGTGCTTTCAACCTGCTGCATTAGAATCAAGGCTTTGAGTTATTCACCGGGAAGGAAAAGTTCCAGAGGTTCAGAAACTTAGGAAGCAGTGTGGAGCCCAAGAGACCCAGAGAGGAGCAGCTCTTCTTTAGAGCACATGCAGCTTCTGAAATTCTTCTTCTGGGTGTGCATGTTGAAGAAAAGATGATCTCTCGGCTTCTGCAACCGCCTTTGCACTTGCTCCTTCCTCTGAAGAGCCCACCAGGAAGTCTCTCTGGGCGCCTTCTCCACACTCCAGACTTCCCACACTCAGCAGCACCTCCACCCTGACCCCGTCTGCTTCCAACTAAGTCGTTTCACTTCCTGTTGTCTGGGGCAATCAACACATGTAAACTTTCAGAGCTGAGGTTTTTTTTTTTGGAGGGAAAATATTTTGAGGAATTTTTAGGGGGATTTCAGTAGAAGACCCGGGGATTCCCAGCAGTGTTCTGCTATGCTAAGAATATTAAGCTGTAGTCCCCTAGATATTTGCAAAGTCACATAGTCCTTTCCCTTGTTTCTGAAAATAACAAAACCATGCAGCCAAGAGCTGATCATTCCATTTTCAAGTTCACCTAGGTCAGAAAACCACTGTGGGCAGTTGCTTCAAGGCAGCTTGTAACTGCTTCCATGGAAGTCATTGTTTATTTTTATTTTTAAAATTAATTCATTCATTAATTAATTTTTTTTTGAGACAGAGCCTCACTGTCGCCCAGGCTGGAGTGCAGTGGTGCCATCTTGGCTCATTGCAACCTCCGCCTCCCAGGTTCCAGCAATTCTCCTGCCTCAGCCTCCCGAGTAGCTGGGACTACAGGTGCGCACCACCACACCCGGCTAATTTTTGCATTTTTCAGTAGAGACGGGGTTTCACTGTGTGAGCCAGGTTAACTCCTGACCTCGTGATCTGCCCGCCTCAGCCTCCCAAAGTGCTGGGATTCCAGGTGTGAGCCACTGCGCCCGGCTGCAATTGTTTATTAAGAACAGCTACTTGGCCTTCGGGAATATAAATATTTAGACTACCAAAAAAAAAAAAAAAACATGCAAAGAATTCATGAAGGTCTCTAGAAATTTGAAAAAAGTAGTGTAATGGTGAAGAAGAGAACAGTTGTTGGTGTTCTGGATTAAAGTCCTAACTCTACCCACCGACTGCACTGAACAAATCACTCCACCTCTCTTAGCCTCAGGAGTCTCAGCTATAAAGTAGGAATAATAATATTACTTACGACAGGGGGTTTTGGAAAGGATTATGTAAAATAAAACAAGTGAAGAATGGAGCTAATTCCTGGCATATAGTAGTCACTTAACATATTGTAATTATGATGATGTTGGTTTTCCTACAGAAAGAACGGACACTGGAGAAAAGAAAGGTTTTGTCAGAGAGGGGAAGCAGAAAGGGAGGAAAAGTGAGGCTAAAGAAGTAAAAACAGTTTTTCCAATTGCAAATTTATTAACCCCTAAAATAATCCTACAGTTTCAGAGAAAATTAGGGCATAGAAAACAAACAAAAAAAAGCTAAAGACTGTGGTGACATATATGTAATTAACTGAACAAGAAGTAAGAATTTGAAAGCATTTGAATTAAGATCCTAGAATTCATAGCAGGTCTCCCTTCCCACCAAGAAGGCATGTTAATCTGGATTCTTTAGAGATAATAGAGATGTCTTAAATTCCTTTGGGTGCAGTAAAATGGCCCTAGCTTGCACCAGCCCCCTTGAAGGGTAGAGATTAAATTGAAGATAACCAAGCACCTGTCATTCTTCCCACTGCCTTCTGGATCACCACAAAGAAATAAGGATTTGTCTTTTCAAAGAGGAGGAGAGCAGTAGCTCATGAGGCAGTGTTGATTGACAGTTCATGCTTGAAGAAAGGTATGAGTGCTGTACTCAATTTTAACTTAAAAAAAAATCTGAGACTTGTATTTCCTGTTAGAAAGCCCTGCAGAAGGGTGTGTCCAAGGATTCTGAAGAATTAATGACAGACATATGGGTAGCTTCTTAGCGACACAGGAGGAGATGAGGTGCACGTATGCCGTGTGTTGGGGGGGGGGTAATGGGTGCTTGGATTGAAACTTGTCTGCTGTTTGCTGAGCCCCACTCCTCCTTCAGAGTCCCTTTCAGGTCTCCATTTCTCCATGAAGCACTTTTAACACTGATCCACACTAAAAATAATGACAATAGCATATTAATAACAATAGTAATTACCATTTATTTAATGCCTACCAGTTGCTAGGCACTATGCTAGCAGTTTAGCATATAATATCTATTTCTTAACAACAATCCAATCCTAAAAACAATCCAACAAGCTTTATGCATATTACCTCTGATTTGTATAACGAGGAAGATAAGTTTTATTATCCTTGCTTCACAGACGAGGAAATAGGCTTAGAGAGGCTGTAGTGTGCTGAAGGCCTCACAGCCTGTTGCAGACACAGCTGGCATTTGGACACTTTCCTGAGGGCAAGGGTCTGGATGTGCACATCTTCTGTAGCCCTCACAGCACAGCCCTCAGTCCCCCTTGTTCTGCAAAAGTCCTCAGCAAATGTTATTTGATTATGTGATTCTGTCAAAGGCATTCAAATGAGAGTGACTCCATCTTGAATAGGGGCTGGGTGAAATAAGGCTGAGACCTACTGGGCTGCATTCCCAGGTGGTTAGGCATTCTTAGTCACAGAATGAGATAGGAGGTCGGCACAAGATACAGGTCACAAAGACCTTGCTGATTAAGCAGGATGTGGTAAAGAAGCCGGCCAAAACCTGCCAAAACCAAGAGGGTGATGAAAGTGACCTCTGCTCATCTTCACTGCTCATTATACACTGATTATAATACATTAGCATGCTAAAAGACGCTCCCACCAGTGCCAAGAAGTTTCAAATGACATGGCAACATCGGGAAGTTACCCTATTTGATCTAAAAGGGAGAGGAACCCTCAGTTTCAAGAATTGCCCACTTCTTTCCTGGAAAACTCATGAATAATCCACTCTTTGTTACATATAATCAGGAAATAACCGTAAGTATACTCTGTGGAGCAGACCGTGCCACTGCTCTGCCTATGGAGTAGCCATTCTTTATTCCTTTACTTTTCTAATAAACTTGCTTTCACTTTGTGGACATGCCCCATATTCTTTCTTGCACAAGGTTCAAGAGCCCTCTCTTGGGGTCTCAATCAGGATCCCTTTCTGGTAACACTTCAAATGGATATTTGCCATGTACACATAGGGGTGGTACTATGGTGTGTGTACATCCTGGGGCTGGTATACAGGTAGAACCTGGATGTGATCTCTGAGAGAGCTCCAGGCACTGGCATCCACTAGCCACGTGCTGCCAGCAGCTGGGCTGCCTGCCTCTCGCTGAACTCGTCCACATCCCAGAAAATGCCAGGATTTAGAGCCGGAACTGACCACTCACACCATCTGGACCATCCCCATCTATAAATCTACACATATAGGGTCTTTTCTGAGTGAGACTCAGAGAGCGTGAGTCAACTAAGTTCACATAGCTAAAAGTGGCAGGGCTGGGACATGAATGCAGGTCATCTCCTAAACCTTCATCCCGCCCTTTTCCATGATACAACAGCAAGGCAGGGCGTGAGGGAATGTCAGAGCAGAAGAGGGCCCCTCCTGGCTGAGCTGTCCATGGTGGCGGTCAGTCTGGCCATTGGGCTGGGGTGGAGTGACACACACCACAAGCCTGTCGGTCGTGCCCCACCCAGAACCACTCTGCAACAGCCCCAGGTGCACATGCAGGGCAGGCACGGAACCAGCCTGTGGAGACCATTTTATCTGCCTGGAGTTAAGCCTTGTCGGTGATTGACAATGTGGACCAAGGAAGGTCTATTTTCTGAAAGTTTCATTCTGCATACTCCCTTAAAAACCCATTGTTATGTTCATCCAAGCAAACTACATGTTTGTGGCAGATTTCTCTAGATTATATTTGGCTTATTTTACTTACTTCAGATTTTATCTGTTATACCTGTCTAAATATTCCAGAATAAACTACAGGTATCAAAATCTTGGTTAACTATTTAAAAATAGGGATACATGCAGTTGAAAATACTTTCATTTTACAAAGAGATTTTTTTAAAAAATCCATACCAAATTTCACAGATTCACTGTTTTGTTCTTTCCTGGAGGAAATTACCCTACAAAATAAAACTATGTTCCCCTCGTGTTGCCCCTTCCCTCAGAGTAGAGCAGCAAACCCTTGGGCACATGTTATGTGAAAGGTTCTGTGGCAGGTAACAAAGAGCTATGAACACTCGTCTCTGTCCTCAAGGGGCTTACACTTCATTTGCAGAAAAACAACAACAGCTGGCAGGTATTGAATACCTCCCGTGTGCCTTGCACTATACCAGGCACTTTGAATAGGCTATCGCATTGACTCCTCCTAACATGCTTAGCGAGGTGCTACTAGTGGGTGAGAAACTGAGAGGCTCAGGGAGGTTTTGTGTTTTGCCCAAGATCACAGCTACTGTGAGTGGTCGGGCTGGTCTGTGTATGTGGCAGTCTGACTCCATGCACGCCTACCTATTAAGTGCTACAGCCAGCAGGTGCCACCACTTAACAGTTGCTGCTGTGTATGGATTGGCTCCGCCACAAGGGTACAGACGCCTGGTAGATTCCCAATATCTTGCCTCTTTTGAATGCCCAACAGCCCCAGCAGTGCTGTGCTCCCGGTTGAGGTTGACTAAATGTTCTTTGACTGATGGCACAGGAGAGGGGAGACACGTTGTCTTGTGGTGCCCTAAGAATTGAGATGGACCTTATAAGGAATAAACTCTCTCAACAGTGAGGGTGAAATCAAGCCCAGGAACATTTCCTAGGACAGGCCTTGCCAAGCCTTGGCGAGGACCTGATCATCCAATGCAGCCAAGAAGCAATAGCTTAGACGTCATTATGTCTCATGCTCTCAAACAAGTTTACCTGTTGTACTGGAGAGTCGACTTTCAGTTCAGCGATCAGGAGCCCCCACATGCGGGTCCTTGCTTATGAACCCTGGGGCAGCATTGAAGGGAGAGAAGCTCGGAGCCCAGCCTGCCCTCAAATGCTGAAAGTGGAGCTCTGAGCTGTGATAAGGCCTTGGTCCTGGCACCAGATAAAATGTATGTGTGTATGTATATTTATGCATCTATCTAGCCTTTATTCATTTATATAATTAAATTTTACATTTTGATGATGAAGCCGTAGGCCCCACTGTACTTGTCTAGGAGCTGTGTTCTGAGCTCCACCTGCAGCTATCCCCATGTAGATGTTATGCGGCTCAGGGCTGAGGATGGGGAAAGGCAGGAATCAAAATAGAGGGGCCAAGTCCATTGGAGGCTGGATCCACCCTGGAATATGTCATCTGTGACATTTAAAGCCACTAAAGGCATTTTCCAAAAACCTTTAACATGCGGGTAGAGGGGCCTGGAAAAAAGTTATTGTGTTCCTTCCTTTAACCTCCCTTTCCACCTGGTGCTTCCTTTTCCAAGAGGAAAAAGGGTGCTACCTGTGTGAGTCGGCCAGGCCACTCTGCAGCCAAAGAATCCGGGGGCTGGTTCAGTGCCAGGCAGCACCACACCCAGGTCTGCTCTCCTGCACATTTATCTGCAGAGGCCCCGCATGCTGCTGGGGAGAAGAGGTGGGCTTTCTTGGCTGACTCATGCCGAGGAAGTGAAAAGCCCAGACACATTTGGTTCATCAGTTCCTCCCAGGTCGCAGCCTGTGCTTACTAACCCGGGCAGTGTGTTCTGACACTGAGAAACCGGGTGTCTCTGGGAATCAGCGATCTCAGATCTGTGGGTGACATATAGGACTTGATGATTTGATCTTCATTTCAAGTGCCAGCTGCTTTTTTCTCTTCTTTTACTTTGTTTTTCTTTAACTCATTAGGGAATTTTTCAGTAGGATTAAGTAAAATAGATTCCTCAAACTTGTTCCCAAATTCAGATCCAACGAGGAATTTTCAACATCCTCTTGCTTCCTTGCCACATACAATAAATAAATACTATGGTCAAATATTATTACATCATGAGATTAACGTCTAAGGTGAGCCTTGTAGAAACAGCATTGAAAGAAGCCCCAGATATCCTGGTCCTGGTTCTGGAGACAGGGAGGCCTTCAGTCCAGGACTGGACTTTCTGCCCTTAAGGCAGGCCCAGCTCCAGGCTTCTCCCGCCTGAATACTACACACAGCTCCTAAGCCAGGAGCCCTATGTTGGCTCACGTACCCAGAACTTAAAGCAGACTTCTCCAGTGCTAGAGACAAATGGGAGGTAGCAATGCCTGAACAACGGACCCTTGATAGCTTTGGATGGACAGAGGTCTTCAACAAAGTCACTCTTTCTCATCTCAGTGGTCTCTGAAGAACCCCTTCCAGCTGAGCTACTGTGGAGTGAACTCAGCATGGTTGAGCGTTTATCGGAGCCTACCAAGTGCTGTGAGGTGCCAGGCCCTGCCAGTCCCTGCAAAAGTAAGGAAAAATGTGCCTGCGTGGACTCAAACGGTTCCTGTCCTGCGTGGACTCAAACGGTGGGCAAGCCTTGGGTTGATGATTTAGCCCAGGACAATGATCAGAGCACACTACTGATAAATGATTCACCAGAGCCCGCTTTTCCCAGGGATGTAGTCTTGACGAAATCCTAAAGAAGTTCCTTTATCTCGAGCATGTTCTCTTGCTTTCTGACATTTCCTACCCACTGTGGGGTTTAAGGGGGCTGATGAGGGAGGGACACAGATACACAGGTGTTGAATGAGCAGGATGGTTACCTTGTGGACAACTGTGCTCGTCCTCCTAGGACCTGGGAAGGATGGTGTAGAACCTTCCTGGCACCGTCCCACCTGCAGGAGAGGAATCTGGGGGATGTGTCTAACCAGTTCCCTCCGCCACTGGCAGAGAGCCTTCGCTCCCCAGAAAGCCTGGCCTGACCTGCCTGTGGCCTCAGCACATTCCTGAGGACAAAGAAATCCAGAGAAATCGCTGAGGCAGAGAGTCACAGAGGCTCAGGCCTGCGGAAGGGTGAGGGCCAATGGACCTCGGCAAGGCATTGGCGGGAGGCGTCGTGCTCCCAGGCCTGGCGGAGCTGCCTGCACCTCAGAGACCAGCCTTCCTGAGGATGAGGGGAAACAGCAGACCACGTGGGAATGGCAGCATGAATACCCCACCCAGAGCAGAGGAACGTGGACCTGCGATGTCCGCCTCTCCTCCCCACACCGGCAGGAGAAAGTGGGAGGGCAGGCAGAGGTGCTGTTTCAGGCAGCTCTCCTGACAGAACTTTCCTTATGAAAATATGTAAGCACTCGGGGAAATAGGTTTGAATTAACTTCACACATACACAGTGAGGTTTCCTCAGTCCATACATGGCCTCAGCACAGGCTCAGAGTATTGTCTGTACAATTCCTGCACTGATGGACACAGGTTTAGGCGGTAGCAGGGACAGGTGCTGGGTGGGAAACTCTCGGTTCCTGCTTTTCACCCCCACCTAAGTGTTCTCTGAGACCAGGCACTGGTCCTGGCCCGCCTGGAGCCTGCTCCACACTCCGAGGATCTGGGAGGGTTTCCGTGTTCGTGCCTGTCTGGCAGGCGGAGGTTTCTGTGACCTAGAAGCTGTCTGGGAGCCTGTCTGGCTCTGGTGAGCCTGCTTCCTGGGAGCAGTCCCAGCCTCCCCGCGTGTCTCATGCCCCCGGACTCAACAGGGGCTTGGAAAATCCTGAGACTGCATCAGGGTCCTTGGCCCAAATTCACACTGGAAGTTACTCTGCCTGGCTCCTAGGTGCCAAGGAGCCTATTAACACTTATGAGCTGCTCATTAGCATTGGGAGAAACCAGCCCAAACTCTGGCGGGAAGGGAGGGTGTGTGTTGCTCTAAATAGTTTGGCGCTTGGTCAGCCATCCTCCTGTTTGTGAAATCTGTGAGGCCCCTCACCAACAGCCCGGGGCTGGAAGCAGGCCTCCAATCGAGCTGGCAGCAACCCCAGCCCCCTAGGTACTGGCCACAGTGAAGACAACACTCGGGTTCGAGCCCCCTTCATCCTCAGGCCAGGAGGAGATTGAAGTCTCTGACCTGTCTTTGCAACCCCCTCCATTTAATTGTTAATTAGGAGAGAGCAGAGGGAGGAAGGAAAGGTAAGTGTTTCCCTTCTTGTCAAAGCAATCACTCTGCAGCTCAGCCCAGTTCTCTGACCAGTGAGGAGCCCAGGTGGGTCCCGTCGGCTCAGAAACGGTGAGCAGTTCTTTCCAGCGCTGGCCTCCTGAGCCCAGGAAGCCTTCTTGCTTTTCTTCTTCAGGTGAACGTAGCCCTTTCGAGTTGAGAAAAGAGCAGGAGATGGCCAGGCACAAAAAGCCATTCTCTAAAGATCTTGCCTAAGAAGAGAGAAATCAAAGCTAAACCCAGGCTCTGTATCAGATCAGGGACCACCTCTCATCTCAGCTGTCAACACTGCTGCGGTTCCAGGCCTCTTGGGTGAACTGGTTGGGCTGCCTGAGCAGTTTATTTCCAAAGGGTATAGGAGCCTCTGGGATAGAACTCACTCCAGAGGGAGAGCGAGGCATAGTGGGCCTCGCCAACAGTGAAGCGTCAGGTGTTGGAGGCAAGTTGTGATCCTGACTTCTGTGTGGTTGCATCTGTTCTCCATCTGGTCCCTTGAAGACCTCATCTGGGTCACAGGAGAGAAAGGGCTGCCAGCAAAATACAGACACACACACACACACACACACACACACACACACACACACACACATATATACGATAAAATATTATTTAAAAATCTCAGCTTCGTCCTGCCACCCACCAACTGTGTGACTGTGGGCAGGTTACCTCGCCTCTCTGTGCCTCAGCCTCCTCATCATTAACTGGTGATGCCCGAAGTGCCTGAGAGGGCTGCTCTGAAGTCATCGGAGTTTGTGTTTGTAAATTGTTTAGAACGTTGTAAATGCTAAATGTTACATACACGAAACCCAAAGCACCTGTAAGACAGGGCACAAGAAGCTCTAGTTTGAGACCATCTGACAGCGCCCAAGGAGGCAAGTGAAGCAGGCCTCACGCCTCTCCGCAGACCCCGAGAGGCTCCAGCACATCAGAGGGTAGCACCAGCTCAGCTCCTGTAGCACCCAGGGGTTCCTCTGTCAGCAGGGAATGCTTTGGGGACGCCGAGACAGCTGGGTCTCGAGTGCACATTGGAGAAGGGCCTGTGTGGGTGGATAAGAGGCAGCTGTAGGTGGGCCGCTACTGTGAATGTAGCCTCGTCCACACCTGCTGGCTGTGAGGCCAAAGAGGCTGGGTCACAGATAGAAGCCCCAGCACAGCTCCATTCAGAGTCAAAGTCCATTTCCCTATAGCCCCTAGGTAGCTCAGAGAAAGATGAGGGTGGTCTCCTGGGAGGGGTCTGAAGCGCAGCAGTTCTCCTCACCTCACCTGTTATTCTGTTAAATTTAGTAGCCGAGTCCACTTAGGCCACTATAACAAAATGCCACAAGCTGGGTGGCTTGTCAATAACAGAAATGTATTCCTCACAGTTCTGGAGGCTGAGAAATCCAAGATCGAGGCACCGGCAGGTTTGACGTCTGCTGAGGGCCCACTTTCTGGTTCATAAACGGCACCTCGCTGTGTCCTCACACAGTGGGAGGGGCACGTGAGCTCCCGGCGCGTTTCCTAAGGGCCCTCATGACCTAATCACCTCCCTGGAGGCCCCACCTCCTAACACGATCACCTTGGTGGTTAGAATTTCACCATAAGAATTTGGGACGGACTCAAATATTCAGACCAAAGCATTTAGTAAAACTCCTCCGTTCTTTTGTGTTTCACTTCTGTGGGGCTGGGCTTCTCCCTGTTCATGAATACGAATCCCAATCCTGATGGACTGTGCTCACAGGAAACCTTCCTTCCAATCCTTTGGCTCACTTACGAGGATGGCTCTTACAACTGACAGGCGGAATCTATGAAAAGTCAACACGGAAAGGTGGGCCCTTTGAAAAGCAGCTGGAACAGGTGGAACAGGAATGGGAGGCCAGGCTGCCTTTGAAAGGAAGGGTGATAATTAGGAACCCCTCATTTTAAAGAGGGGCTAGACCCCTTGCTGAAGACTTAACAAGAGGCTTCACAACTGGTCCTGCTGGCTCCCCCCAGCCTTCACCCCAGCTCCCCTCTGTAATATAAGCAGAAAGCTAGGGAAAGAAGGAGAAAGAGGACAAGTGTTAGTCAATGTGGCATTCACAGGGAAAGGTGACTTCCTCCCCAAGCTAGGTGGAGACTTGGATGTGCTTTGAGACTGGGGGTGCCCTCTGAGTAGAGCAGAACGTGGTGACACTGGGAGAGCTCTTGAAGAACCTGACTTGTGTGCTGGGAGTTTGGAGGCACCCGTGAACTTTGAGGCCAAAACCTGGAGATTTCTGAAGGCAGAAGGCCCGTGGGAGTGGGCTGGGCAGAGGAATGAGGTTACTGTCTGTCAGTTGCTTGGCAGTAAGCTAATTGGCCAAGTGAGGCAATGCCCTGCCCAGAGAGGAAGTTAAAGGCACAGGCCACAATGCTGGTCAAAGGGAGATATGGCTGCCCTGAGGGGGACTCAGAACCAGGGTATATCTGGATACAGCTTCCAAAAAACCTTGCCCATCATTTATGATAAGATCAGTGTACCATCAAAACTTCCAGGATCATATAGACCCTGACTGAGCCAGGGTGACACTGGAAACATCTCCCCACACAGACAGGTGGCTGGCCATGTTAGGTGGTCCCTGTCCCCCTCCAACCTAGAGACACTTAACCCATGAAAGGAAAAGTGAAGAATAAGAGGACTGACCACACATTCTACCTCCCTCAAATCCCTCGCTGAGGGCTGACTTTCCCAAGGAGAGGGAAGAAATGAGATTTAAATTAGATCCAAGGTTGGCATTTTGAACCAGACTGGACTGGACACTGAATGAATGTGATTGTTAGATTGTGGAATATACTTTAGACAGTCATTACAGGATGGGCAAAAGTGGTGACTGAAGAAAGAGAAAACCTTATCATACTTGTTTCCCACCTACTTGAGACTCCTCAAGCCATTTCTGCAGCCATGAACACTAGAAACTTTAAGAATATGTCTTTCTTTTGAAACACAAAATGTGGAGAAACTTAAAAATGGAGCAAGAGTGGCTGCCTTGTTTGGAGCAAAGATCTGAAAACTCTGAAACATTCTTCAAGCCTGGGGAGCTGCTTCTGAGGATTTGTTGATGCACGGTTTATACGTTTTCTAATGCTGCTGTAACAAATCACCACACAGTGGCTGAAAACAACACGACTTTATCATCTTACAGCTCTATAGGTTAGAAGTCCAACATGGGACTCACTAAGCTACAATCAAGATCTTAGGCCTTTCTGGAGTCATAGAGGTGAATCTGTTTGCTCGCCATTTTCAGGTTCTAGAGGTAGCCAACATTCCCACCTTCCTCGGTCTGCGGCCCATTCTTCCATCTTCAAAATCAGCAATGGAAGGTTGAGATCTTCTCCCTGCACCACTCTGACTTCTCTTCTGCCTTCCGCTTCCACTTTTAAGGACACTTGTGATGACATTGGGCCCACCCAGATAATCCAGGATAATCTTTAGATCTTCAAGTCAGTTGGTTGGCAACCTCAATTTCACCTGCAAGTGTAATTCCCCTTTTCCATGCAACCTCACATATTTGCAGGTTCTGGAGATTAGGATATGGACAATTTTGGGGAGCCATTATTCACCTACCACATGTGGCTTACATATTATTGAATTCAACTTAACACAAATGCATACGATCCTCACAATACACCAGCCAAGATTCAATCACAAGCCATCACCTTGCCTCACAGGAGTAAGAAGAAGCCCGGCTTACTGTGAACCATGAAATGAAGCAGCCAAAAGACTACTGGACATTGATCGTGTCCACAGGGCCAAATGAAAGCTGTTCAATCCCACTTATGCCCCGAGCAGGAGAGCCCACAGGACACACGCCCTGCACTCACCTGCAGTGAGGATCTGAACTCCTGAGCTGCTGCCTGCCTCCACCCAAATGCTCTGCTGATACCAGCACTTACTCTTTCCACTGATAAACATCTTATCAGCATGGCAGGTATCTGGCTTTCAAAATCCTAGGTGGCTATGACCAGTTTGAAGTGCTACAAGATGCTGCTGACTTAGGGAATAAGAAAGGTGGAGCGCACTCTCATTAGGTTCCTGTGTGGTAAAGACAGCTGGAGCCACCAACCCTCCCATCTTCAGGGAGGCCCGGGGTGGAAGAGTGTGCTGGAGACAGGACTCAGTGCTCTTAGCTGTGCCTCTTGGGATGGGAGGCGCAGGCGGGGATCCTGGCAACTCTTCTGTATTTTGTCAGACTGATGTCTCATCCTCACAGCGCCTGGTTCAGGGTGCACTGACAGTTGCTGTCTGGACTCCAGATATGGAAATGGGATTCTAGCCATCACTACCTGCCATGCTGGCCCAGCCGTGATGGGCCTTATGAGTGTCCTGGAGTGTTGAGGAGGTGTGAAGAGCAGAGCCATTGTGGAGTGTCACCTCCTCACACCTTGCTGGGCCCTCTGGAGTCCAGGGAGTTCTCACCTCCATTAGGGCACCCTAGCAGGTTAGCTGGGCACTGGGGTAGGGGTGGCCCCTACCCCAGGGGTCCAGGGAGTTCCAGGGAGGGGTCCAGGGAGTTCTTACCTCCATTAGGGCATCCTAGTAGGTTAGCTTGGTCCTGGGGTAGGGGCAGGGACAGGGGCAGGGATTTGGTCCGGCATGACCCCTGGTCATAGGAATGCGTCCCCAGAGTGCTCCCTCCCTCAGTCCTGTCACTGGGGCACTTTGAGTTCAGCAAATTCACCGTTAGACCACTCTCAGCGATGGGCTCCTGGGCAGCTGAGACATCAGTGAGGGATTCCCTCCCCACGGCAGCACAGCCACCCCACCCAATTGTTTTATACAAAAGCTCTCATTCTGTTTAAGAAGGCTCGCCAGCCTGCTGGCAAGGGTGAGACGGCCTGTTAAGCCAGAACCTCAACCTGTTGGTACTCGTTTACCCTTCTGAAGAGTGAGATGGGCCCATTGTGCCCTGGAATCACAATACCACCATGACCTTGACTCAGAGAATGAGACGGGTCTACCCTTTCCTAGAAACATAATATGAGGCCTTGGCATCACCCTTCCGTGAGAACATTCATTCATTGAAGACAAGATCATCTTCCCCCTAAGAATGGACTGAAGGCCTTCCTTCCAAAGCACAAAAATCCACAAATCCACTCTAAGCACATTTTTTATAATGAGCACTATGACTTCATAATGGAAAAATAAATCATCTGTATTTTTAAATGTTTGAATAGCAAGGCCATGTAGATTGCAGCCAGATGAGACCACATTCCCAATTAAAATAAGCGGTTTCCAGTGTTCAGACACTTTGGTGGAGTTGTAGCCTGACAATAATTTTGCCACGGTTGTTTTAGGGATGAGTACCCAGGGAAGTTTCCTACCTCCGAAAGAACCCCGGACTAAGTCAGAAGACCTGGCTGTCAACCCCAGCTTTTTCTCTTTGCTGATGTGACCTTGAGCCTTGGTTTCTCCCTCTGTCAGGCGGGAGAGGGATGTAGCCCGGCCTGCCTGCCAACTAGGGTGTTGTGAAATTCTGATGAAATAAGGCGAGTGAAAGAGTGTCATCATCAGGTGGCCCTGGAGAGAAGTGGCTGAGAATCCCCTGCAATGCTGGTGATTCTATCAGGCAACAGTAGCAGAGCATGTACCTGCCCATCACTCCCGCTGCCCTCAAGCCCTGCTTCCAAGTCCCTCAGCCGGGACTAGGACTCCAATGGCAAGGCGGGATGAGACTGGAAGAGGGGCAATGACGGACGGTGGCTGCGCCATGATTTCCTTCCTGGCTTCAGTGAGAGTTTCCACCCAGTCTGGCAGAGAGGTAGCGCCAGGATCTTCCTCAGGAGCACGTTTCCAGGTGAGGAGTCATTTAGGGAACCACACCGCAGTGATCTCCCACTCTCAGCTGGACCTTTGGAACCAGACTTGCCAACAGCCATAGAAGTCGTCATGCGCTACTGCCCTAAGCCTGTATCCTCTAATACTGCTCCTTCCCAGCCACGCATGTTGATCCTGCTCAGCAAGAATCACAGAGAGCTCCGTATCTGGACCACGGACAGCTGACTTCCTGGAGAACTGCTTTCATGAAACTGTATTTTAGTGTGTAATGGAATATAGGCTTATGTTGAAGCTGAGAACAGAAACAGCATCTGTTTTCTGAGTCTACCAGGAAGATAGTCATTGCCTTGTCCTTGTCATAAAGACTTAGTTTCCCTTTTATCTTTGGTTTTCCTCTTTATCTAACCATGGCATTCTGCTGCGTTTTGTGTATTCTCGTACACCATCCTCAGTCCTCTGTGGAAGGAGGAAGGGTATTGCAGCTGATGCTGTCAGTATCCCATGCTTATCCCTTGGACAAGTCCTGCCAACCAATTGCCTGAACCCGCACTTGCTCCTGAGGTTTATCCTCTCTCTTGACTGGAAACTGGGGAAGGCAGTGTAGTCTAGATGCTGTGGAATGAACACATCTCCAGCAAGAGTTCTGCAATTCATCCTCGGGTGGAATAATTTCTCAGCATGTGTTTTGCATCTTTCCCCAGAGTTTCTAGGGTTAAGCTCTAGTGGCTTACTGTGGCAGCTGACTTTATAGGCTCCCATTCCTTTTAGGGACCCCTTCCCCACTTCCTGGCAAGAACTACTTGCACTTCCCAAATACACTCTCTCTAGAAGTAGATCTTGAATCTTTGCTTGAAGATCTACTTCTAGGAGAATCTAAGCTAAAAGGGATATGAATAAACAGAAATGAATAGAAACCAGTAAAATGTCTTATATATTACAAATAATCAAATAAATGTTTGTTGCGTTAAGGAGATAACAATGCAGTGTATTCTCAACACTTAGCGCAGAGCTGAGCACAGAGGAGATGTTCAATAAATGCTTGAAAAGGAGGTAAAATGATCCTAGCTAAGCACAGGTTGGATGATCAGCCAGAGGATGTATCACAAATGGGCTTGAAGAATCATTGACTAAGTGGAGAAGCCAAGCTTTGAGGATCCATGTAGATTAGAGTTTTATGGGTATGACCTGCTACAATAGAGGTGGGAGCCTTGTGAATGCTAAGAATGGGGCTAGCTTGGGATTTTCCGTTAGTCTTATTTCTGTAGTGGATTTTCTTTGATTACACAAAATTTATTTCAAACACCTTTATTGAGATATAATTTATACACCATAATATTCACATTTTATAGTATAACATTCACTGGTTTTTAGTATGTTTATAGATTGTATAACTAATTCCAGAATACTACCTCCCCCAAAGAAACCTGTACCCATTAGCCATCACTTCCCACTCAACTCCCCCAAGCCCCAGCCAAGCACTAATCTATTTTCTATTTCTACAGATTTTCCTTTCATAGACATTTCATATAAATGGAATCCTATAATATGGGATCTTTCATGACTGGGTTCTTTCATTTGGCATAATGTTTTCAAGGCTCATCTATGTTGTAGCATGAATCAGTACATCATCTTTTTCATTGCCAAATAATATTCTATTATATGAATACATCACATTATCTTTATATATTCATCAGTTGATGGACATTTGGACTCTTTCCACTTTCTGGCTATCATGAATAATGCTGCTATGAACATCCGTGTACAAGTTTTTATGTGGACCTATGTTTTCGTTTCTCTTGAGTATATACCTAGGAAGAATTGCTGGGGCATATGGTAACTCTATGTTGAACTTTTTGAGGAACTGCCAAATTGTTTTCCAAAGTAGCTGCACCATTTACATTCCCAGCAGCAATGGAGGAGGATTCTGATTTCTCCATATCCTCACTAATATTTGTTATAGTCTTTCTTTTCTAGTATATTCTCCTAGTGGGTATGAAGTGGCATCTTATTATGGTTTTGACTTTTCCGTAATGACTAATGATGTTGAGCATAATTTCATGTACTTATTGAACATTTGCATATCTTCTTCGGAGAAATGTCTATTCAGATCCTTTGCCCATTTTAAAATTGTGTTACTTGTGCTTTTATTGTTGAGTTGTAAGAGTTCTTTATATATTCTGGATACTAGACCCTTATCAGATATACGATCTGCAAATATTTTCTCCCATTCTGTGGTTGTTTTTTCCCTTTCTTCATAGTGTCTGTTGAAGCACAAGAGTTTTCCATTTTGATGAAATCCAACTTACCTATTTTTGTCTTTGGTTGTGTTTGCTTTTGGTGTCACATCTAGGAAACCATTGCCAAATCCAAGGTCATAAAGATTTACATCTAAAATTTCTTCTAAGAGTTTTTTAGTGTTAGCTCTTATATTTTGGTCTTTGATCCTTTTCAAGTTAATTTTTGTGCATGGTGTAAGGTGGGAATCCAACTTCATTCTTTTCCATGTGGATATACACTTATCGCAGAACACTTTGTTAAAAAGACAATTCTTTCTCCTAGTTAATTATCATGGCACCCTCGTCAAAATTAATTGACCATAAATGCAAAGGTTTATTTCTATATTCTCCATTTGATTTCATTCATCTATATATCTATCCATATAGCAGTACCACACTGTTTTGATTATAGTAGCTTTGCAGTAAGTTTTGAAATTGGGAAGTGTGAGTCCTTTAACTTTGTTCTTCATTTTCAAGACTGCTTTGGCCATTCTAGGTCCCTTGGATATCCATATGAATTTTAGTATCAGCTTGTCAATTTCTGAAACAAAGGCAGCTAGGATTTTGATAGGGATTTTGTTAGACTTGTATATCAATTTGGGGAGTGTGGCCATCTTAAGTTATCTGGTCCACAAACATCTTTTTGTGGAAAAGACAAATATGTCTTTTCATATATTTAGATCTTCTTTCTTTTTCTTCAACAGTATTTTGTAATTTTCAGTGTACAAGTCTTACACTTCTTTTATTAAATTTATTCCTAAGTATTTTATTCTTTTTGATGGTATTGTAAATGGAATTGTTTCTTAATTACATTTTTGATTGCTCATTGTTAGTGTATAGAAATACATTGATTTCTGTATGATCCCACAAAATTTCAAAATCTGTTTTTTTCCCCTACAAAGTCAAGAATCATTATTTCCAAGAAATGTTTTCTCCATCTTAAGGCAAGAGATTATTTGAAGCCTGCCATAGAGCACCCAAAGCTTGGGGTTGTCCTTGAGAGAAAACAAAAAAATTCCTGGTGCCGGGAACTGTAGCACATGGTTTGCTTAGTCTTTAAGATAAGGTAGGCTTACAGAAAGTCATGAAGTTTAAAATGTCTGAGAAGTCCTTGAGCACAGAACACAGATCTGGGAGTAGTACAAACCAGTTACAAAATGAAACATTAAGCTCAAAGAGCTGGCAGTATAATGACATGTGCAGAAGAAATGCATGTTAAAAAAAATAAAAACAAGACAAATAAGTACTCTCTCAGGGAAAATGAGCATATGCATTCCACTACCAACTTTGGGCACTGGTTATGAAATTTAGAGCTTGGTTAGATTTTAGGGTCATCCAGCCTTCTCCTCTGAATTTGCAGTTAAGAAAACTGAGTCTAGGCTGTGTGCGGTGACTCAAGCCTGTAATCCCAGCACTTTGGGAGGCCGAGGTGGGTGGATCACGAGGTCAGGAGTTTAAGACCAACCGGGCCAATGTGGTGAAACCCCATCTCTACTAAAAATACAAAAATTAGCCAGGTGTGGTGGCGCGCACCTGAGTGCCAGCTACTCAGGAGGCTGAGGCAGAGAATTGCTTGATCCCAGAAGGCAGAGGTTGCAGTGAGCTGAGATCGCGCCACTGCACTCCAGCCTGGGCGACAGAATAAGACTCCGTCTCAAAAAAAAAAAAAGAAAGAAAGAAAAAAGAAAAAGAAAACTGAGTCTGGAAAGGTGAAGTGGCTCAGGGTCCTATACAGGAGAAAAAGCAGAGTTTGGAAACAAATTACCCAAGACATTACCACTATGAGACTTTGGGAAAGGTTGCTAAACTTCCATCAACGTTAGTTCTTCACCTGTAAAAAAGGGAAAAAAAGGATGTCTACCTTGCAGACTGGTTGTAGGAAATCAGTTATTCAGTCAATAGTCTTTCCTGGGCACCATGTGCCAGGCACTGCATTTGGTGCTGAGAATAGAGTGGAGAACAAAAGACATACAGCTCATGACCACAAGAGTAGTTTCAGGTTGAGAAGTAAATGAGATAGATAGGTAATAGGGTGTGAGGCTTAGCTTTTTTCCTCTGGCTCATTGTATTTGCTCAGTTATTTTTCCCAAATGTGGGGCCCTTATTGTATTCTTTTGTTTGTTTGTTTGTTTGTTTTTTGAGACAGAGTTTCACTTTTATCACCCAGGCTGGAGTGCAATGGCACGATCCTGACTGACTGCAATCTCTGCCTCCTGGGTTCAAGCGATTCTCCTGCCTCAGCCTCTCAAGTAACTGGGATTACAGGTGCCCACTGCCACGCCCAGATAATTTTTGTATTTTTAGTAGAGATAGGGTTTCACCATGTTGGCCAGGCTGATCTCGAACTCCTGGCCTCAGGCGATCTGCCTGCCTCGGCCTCCCTTCCAAAGTGCTAAGATTACAGGTGTGAGCCACTGAGCCCAGTCTGTACTCATTTTTTGAATCCTGAGTGCCAAGCCCAGTGCTGGACACTTTGTAGACTCTCAGTAACTGTTGAACTCAACAAATCTTCTTCATTGTACCCCAAGTCGAAAGAGGACTTTAAACACATAAAGGAAGAACAGAGTTTGGCGTGGTGAGGACGTAGAGCATTTCAGGAGGAGGTGATGACCAGCATGAAAGCCTGGCATTAGGACAGGTCCTGGTCCCAAGCAAAAGGTAATTATATCAGTTGAGCAAAGGATTATTCTATTTTATTTTTTAAATAGAAGCTAATCTCTTGATAAAACAAAACAAAAAAACTTTCTGGTCCCTTTTTCCTTCTAGTCACATTCACATGTGATGGTCTTTTCCCACAGAATAAATCGGTTTAGCTAGGAAGACTAAGTTTTAAAATAGAAGTAAATGCACTTTATATCAACATCACTCTGAGAGAAAAATAAAAGCATACCATCACAAGTTCGAGCCTGTCCAAACTGGGATGATAAGAACGATGAAGGCAATAAAATTACAGGGAGAAGGGAATTCAGGCACAGGAACAGGAGTCCAGGCCCCCAGGGCATCACTGCGGATTTCTGTATGGGAAGGCCCCCTCATTCTTCCAGCTGGGGCTGCAACAGCTTGTGGTTTGCAGTCCCGCTGGGAGGGGGCAGACAGCTCAGAAACCAGGCTGGGAGTAGGGAGCAGCTGGTTATCATGAACCATGTATCAGGCATTACACAGACAGCCAGGTCCCTAATCTCTCCTTGCCTCATAAAATCAGCCCTCTACAGACCTTATGAGAGAGCGAAAAAAGGAGTTGATGTTGAAAACAATACTCAAATGGAAAGCCAGAGGGCTGGATTTTAGATTCGACCCTGCTGCTCCTTGGTGGTACGATCTTGCTGGACTTACCTCAACTCTGAATATCAGTTTCCTCATTTGTAAAATAAGTAGCTGGAACGAGACGAGGTGTGTTAAATCCCAAGAGGATTTTGTAATTTTTGTAATTTTCAGTGTACAAGTCTTGCACTTCTTTTGTTAAATTTATTCCTAAGTATTTTATTCTTTTTGATGGTATTGTAAATGGAATGCCCATTTAGGGAGTAAGAGGAGTAGAGGAGTGCCCCTTTACTGTATCTCATCAATGGCAGCATGACTAATCAATCGCCCCCCACTATCCTTCCAACAAACTCCCTGAGCTCCTTCACAGACCAGTGTTGCACAGAACCAACACCAATCATTTGGAACTGGAGTGCAAAATACAACTTAGTTGCCATCCTCGAACAGATGTACAAGGCTTTCTTATGTGATTTTAAATCAGTTTCTGTAGATTTGTCTTGTCCAGGCTTCCCACTGCAGTTGCCATGCAGCAGAAACTGAATGATTCCAAAAAGTCAAGAAATAACCATGATGGCTCTTTGTAAGTGTAAGCCTGGTGAATACTAATATTTTGGTAGAGGACTCTCAACACTGCCGTCATGCAGTGAGGGCTTGCTGAAGGAAGGGAACCTCTTGCTGAGCTTGGTCAGGGATGGTCCAGATGGAGGTTGAGTAGCAGAAGAGACATGGAGAAAGAATTTTGAAATTCTTTCCCCCTGAAATATAAACTTGTGCTTCTGTGCTATGATTCATTTCATTCCATGCAATAATCATTAGAGCAGGGTTGCTAGGAAATTAGCAGCTGTTAGTCAGATGAGTTTGGACAGGAATGTGTCACTTATACAATGCTAACAGGGAAGGGCTTTAAAGTATACGAAACTGGTCTCCATCCAGTTCTACTCAAGGAAACACAGTGCAGGGCTTTTTAGACACAGCAAGGTGGAGACTCGTTCTCAAGGTGATCTAATTTCCAGGGATGGGTGGCCTGGAATACTTCCCCTGGGTCTCATTCCACCTGCCTGGCTGTCCTTGCTTTCCCTCAGCTGCTGCCTGGCTTCTGACCCTGAGCCTGGCCACTGGGTGCCCGGGACCAGAGTGATTGCTGAGTGGGGAGGAAGATGACACTTCTTTAGAAGGAGTCCTGGAAAGTTAACTCATCCCCAAAGAATTCAGCTTCTGGAGCTGTGAATTGGAGTTTCTAGGAATAACCAGACCCATCTTTTGAGAGGCTAACCTCACCCCCACCATCCCTTCTCCTCCTTCCCTGCTTTGCTGCTGTCCACAGGACTCACCACTAGTCAGCATCCTATGTTTTAATGATTGATGTCTTCAGGGTCTCTCTCCACTTTCTGGCACAGAAGCTCCATGAGGGCGCGGGCTTTTGTGTGTTTTGTTCACAGCCATTTCTTCAGTACTTCCAACAGTCTCTGAAACTTACTAGGCACCCAACAAATATCTGTTAAATGACTGAATCCATTCATCTATTCAATATTTTGTTCATCCAGATAAGAAAACCTTTATTGAATACCTGCTGAATGTCAGGAATTATTCCTCGGGTTTGGGATCGGGGTCTGGGAGGAGGTTTGAAAAGATAAGGAAAGTTCCACTGAGGATTGGAGGAAAGGGTAAAATGACAATGCCCTTCTTTGTGGATCACTTCATAGTTTACCAAGTGCTCTCATGTCCACTGTTTACTTGTGCTTCAAGTCAGCCTTTTGAGGTAAGTGTGCTTATCATTGTTTCTCAGAGGAAGAAATAGAGGTTCACAGAAATTAGGTAACTTATCCAAAATCACATAGCTACTAAGAAATAAAGCCCGGGCTTTCACTAAATATGTAAATGTTGCTTTCGGGATCTGGCCATGACCCTCCCTCTCTATCCCAAGTCTTTCTAGCAAGCTGCTTTCCAGAGAGGCAAAGCTGTTCAACAATCATGGTTTGACAGAAGTCCCTGATAGAACAGAATATCATATGAGTGGTGGCAAGTTTTTTTTTTTTTTTTTTAAATGCCTTGGCTTGAGATTAGAGTAGTAATAAGCTCTAAAAACAGTAAATTAGTCATGATTCTTGCCCACAGGATGAGAGAGCATGCATGGAAAAGAAACATTCCAGTTTGGAATCAGAGTTCCCATATAACTAAGGTTTTGGAATCGCCCAGAATACCCATACGCAGGATTCCCCCTAGATTAGTGATCTTATGTCCAGGGAATTCCTGGTTTGGATTATAAGTGAAAGTCAAATCTGTTCCTGATCAAGTTTTGGCTTTGATACCCTTAGTGATGTACTCCCTTTTCCCAGACCCCCAGGAATTTAGTGCCCTAGTCCTGAAACTGGTGACTGGAAACACTTGGAAATTCTTGTGATTGAGCAACTGAGGACTCCAAGTAAACCCCCAGCACTCAAGACACACCCTGTGTTTGAGTTAGTCCTGAGATCGCTGAAGGAAGTTTAAATTCTGGTTCCGAGAAAGTGCCTGTTTATCTTTGTGGGTTACAGGATCACTGGAGGGCCAGGGCAGTGTTCTTGGCCTGCCTCATGTAGGAGGATGAGGGGTGAGTGGGTTTCACTACAAATAAAGCTCTTTCAGGTGAATATTTAAATAATGAAATTTCTTCCAATCAAATTTTTCTTATATCCTACTCATATTAGTTTCTTCAACTACTTATTTAGCTTATGAAAATAATAACTATTTTAGTTAATTTCCTTTACTAGGCCCTCAAACAAAAATCACATCTGTGATAGAAAGGCCTAGATATTTGCTCATACCCTTGTAAACCACACTCCTTTTTTAGACTGGGAGATGGGAAAGGGGGCAGTCATGTCCCTGCATCTCAGTCTGCGGACCCAAATCCCTGCTGATGGAGAGGGCCAGAAAATGACAGTAGAAAGTAGGATGCTTCCAGAGGAGGCAGGGTGTGCAGTTCTCAGTGTCACAGCTTGAACTTAGAAAGCACAGAGGATCAACTGTGGTTTCAACACAAAACTCAGAATCTAAGTGCTTGGAATTACTATGGTCTTAGAGATAGACTGTTAGATCTTGTTGCATACAAGGTTATTTAGGGTAAAATGACGAGTACATATACAAAGTAAAAGACAGCATCCTTTCCCTTGAAAAATATACTGATGGTCAGGGTATACAGAACATATAACACAAAACGATTGGAGAATGATAGACGAATGTCACAATGTGGAATAAATTAGACAGAAGGAGCAGAGGCGATATGACTATGGAAGGGGATCAGGTGCCCAGGCTGCATGTACATTTTCTCCCACTCTGTCCCCACTGTTCTTTGAGGACATCAGCTCCATCCTAAAGCATCCTAAACCTAAAATCTTCATTTATTCTTTCTCATTTTCTTCTCCCTAATGAATATTGTCACAGGTTTCCAGCAAGGGCAGAGTATCATACGTTAATTAGAAGATAGACAGAGATGCCCAGAAATAGCAAATAATAATATAATAGAGAAATAAATATAATATATTGATGATAAGAAAAACAATAGAAGATACAACATTATCAGGGGTAAAAGAGATTAAGAATCAACAGCATGTTTTATAAAGAGAATAACCAGCTGACCAATAAACATATGAAAAGGTGCTGAACTTCACTAGTCATCAGGGAACTTGCTATGATCTGAATGTTTGTATGCCCTCAAAATTTACATGTTGAAATCCTAACTCCCAAAGTGGTGGTATTAGGAGGTGGAGATTTAGGGAAGTTATTAGGTCATAGAGGCAGTGTCCTCATAACGCAATTAGTCTCCTTATAAAAAGGGCCCGGACGGGCATGGTGGCTCACGCCTGTAATCCCAGCAGTTTGGGAGGCTGAGGTGGGTGGATCACCTGAGGTCAAGAGTTCAAGACCAGCCTGGCCAACATGGCGAAATCCCATCTCTACTAAACACACACACACACATACACACACATTAGCCGGGTGTGCTGGCGCATGCCTGTAATCCCAGCTACTTGAGAGGCTGAGGCAGGAGAATCACTTGGACCTTGGAGGTGGAGGTTGCAGTGAGCCAATATCGTGCTGCTGCACTCAAGCTTAGGTGACAGAGCAAGACTCCATCTCAAGAAAAAATAAAAATAAAAATAAGGCCCGGGAGAGATCCCTTACCCCTTCCATCATGTGAGGGCACAGCAAAAAGGCACAATCTATGAGCTGGAAAGTGGGCCGTCACCAGATACTGACTGCTTTAATCTCAGACTCACAGCTTCCAGGACTGAGAAACAATTTTTGTTGTTTATAAGCTGTCAGCTCAAATGGACTACAGTAGAACTGCAAATTAAATATCTCACTGTTACACTACCACACATCCAGTTGAATGGCAAAAAGGAAAAAGACAGGCAATACTACGTTTTGGTAAGGATATGGAGTAACTAAAACTCTCACATATTTATGATGAGAATGTAAGTATCTCTACTAACAAAGTTGAATACATATATACCCTATGACCCAGCAATTCCACTCAACTGAAATGTTCATATATGTTCACCAAAAGACAAGCAAAAATGTACTTAGGAGCACTATTTATTATAGTCTCAACTAGAAACCACAAATGTCTGTCAACAGTGGTATGTATAAAGGAATTATGCTATATGTATATGATGGAACCCTATACAGCAATGAGAACGAATGAATCCCAATTCCAACTATGTGAAACACCAAGATGAATCTCACTCACAGAGTGAAGGTGAAAGAAAGAAACCAGGCACAAAACAGTAGATACTACAATTTTCTTTCTATAAAGTTAAAAAACAGACAAAACTCATCAGTTAGAAGTCAGAATAGTAGTTGCCCTTGTTGGGGCCAGTGACTTAAAGAGGGCATGGGGGAGCCGTCGGGATTCTGTCACTGTCTGGTTCATCATCTGGGTACTGCTTATACAAGTGCGTTTTCTTTGTGAAAATTCAGTGAGCTGTACACATTTGATCTGTGCACTTTTCTGTTTGTATATCTTCATAAAATTATGAAGATAAAAATCAATGGTGCATACAAGAGTAAAGTTGGAGTCTTACCTCACACCATATAAAAAATTAACTCAAAATGGACCACAGACCTAAATATAAGAGCTGACAATATAAAACACTTAGAAGAAAACATAGGGATAAATCTTCATGAACTTGGGTTTGGCAATGGTTTCTTAGATATGATACCAAAACACAAGCAACAAAGAAAAAAATAGATGCATCGGACGTCATCAAAATTGAAAACTTATGTGCTTCAAAAAGCACTATGAAGAAAGTGAAAATATAACCCACAAAATGGGAGAAAATATTTGCAGATCAAATATCTGATAAGAATCTAGTATCTAGAACATATAAAGGACTCTTAAAAATCAACAATAAAAAGACAAATAATCATATTTTTAAATGGACAAAGGATTAAACAGACATTTCTTCAAAAAAGATATACAAATGTTCAATAAGCAAATGAAATGATGTTCAAAGTCATTAATCATTAGGGAAATACAAATCAAGACCACAGAGATACCACTTCACACACAGTATCATGGCTAACATAAAAAGGACAGATCCAGACAATAACAAATGGTGGTGAGGATGTGGAAAAACTGGAACTCTCATACATTGTTGGTGGGAATATAAAATGGTGTAGCTGCTTTCGAAACCAGTAATGCAGTTCTTCAAAATGTTTGACATAGAGTTACTCTATACTCCATATATTCTACTCCTAGGTATGTACTCAACAGAAATGAAAACATATGTCTACACAAATAAGTGTACATAAATTTTATTGCAGCACTTTCAAAATAGCCAAGAAATGTGAAGAGAGCCCAAATGTCCATCAACTTATGAATGAATAAGCAAAATGTGGTATATCTATATAACTGAATATTGTTCAACCATAAGAGGAATGAAGTACTAATGTGTGCTGCAATATAGATGAATCTTGAAAGCATGTTAAGTGAAAGAATCTAGTCAAAAAGGTCATGTATCATGTAATTCCATTTATATGATATGTCCAGAAGAGGAAAATCCATAGGAATAAAAAGCATATTAGTAGTTGCCAGAGGCTGTGGGAAGGAGAGAATAGGAAGTGATTATTAATAGGTACTTTTTTTTTCCCTGGGGAGGGGAGTGATAAAAAATATTCTGGAATTATACAGTAGTAATATTGCACAACTTTGTGAATATACTTTAAACCATTGAGTTGTACACTTTAAAAGGTTCCATTATACAACGTGTGAGTTATATCTCAATTTTAAAAATCTGGCAGAGGGAGACAAAATAAATTAAGTAATTAGGTAATATGAAAAAAATCAACAGCACAGTTAAATTACTTTGTTTGGAGACCATCTTTGTATCCCTTGCAAGAGCCTGCTGGATTCCATTCTAAACCTACCACGCTGAAGAGTATGAAATTACGAAGCAGGGATGTGTACACTGTTATCTATCCCCACTTTTCTACCTGTAGTACCTCCCACCTTGCCTTGTTCCTAGATGTTCATTTTTGCCTTATAGACCAGGGTTTCTCCAAGTGTCACCTGAGTCCAATTGCATCCCAAATCTCTTCCAATGCTTGTGCAAAATTCTTGGGCCCCACTCCACATACACTGAAACAGAAACGCTGTGGGTATAACTCTGGACTTGACATTTTTAACAAGTTACCCACCTATAAAAAAAAATTATTATTAATAATAGTAGCTAATATTTATAAAATACTATTAATATGTGCAGGCACCATTCCAGGTGCTTTACATAATGACTTATTTAATCATCAGCACAATCTATGACTAGGTACTATTAGTGTCCCCATTTTACAAATGAGTAAACCGAGATACTGATAGATTAAGAAACTTTCCCAAAGGCATAGAACTAGTAAGTGTAGAGCTGAGAGTGAAATGCAGGCAGTCTAGCTTCAGATTGCAACCAGGCACAATACTTTCAACCAGGGTGCAATACTACCTCTTCTCCCCATTGATTCTTATGCTTCAGTATAAGACTCACTGCAATGATTATTATTTAATGCATCACTTGCACCTGCAAAAATAAAAATCTATATCTCTGCCTTTGATGTGGAAATTTGCAAAACCCAATCATCTTAAGGGGAATGTGCCAAGCTGGTGTGAGATAGTAAGTTTGGAAGCTGGGACAAGAAACTCATACACCTTTAGGAAGAGACCACGCCTGTTCCCCACCCCCAATTAATGAACTGCAATGATGCAAACCACCCAGAGAAGAGGCCTGTCTGCCACAGGAGAAACCTGGCCTGAGTTCCATTCCGAAGCTGGACCAGCCTTCCCCCATTATGCTTCTGACTCACCAGGGCAAGGTGGGGGAGCCTTATTTGTGGGTGTCATTGTTCTTGTCACAGAACTTGGTCAGGCCTGTTAGGAAGTCCCAGTCAGCTTCAGGTTGTCTAGTGATGGCCCAGGCCACTTTCAGGCTGGAATTGGGTCTCACAGCTTCTGTGTGACCAGAGTCACCACGGCCACAAAGGCCAGGGTTGGCTCCACATCACATGGCACCATCCAATGCAGCTCTCCCAGGTGACAGGAAGCACACTGACAAGAGCTTGGTGTTGGATGGTGGAAAGTGCACTAGCCTGGGATGAGAAGACACAGGAAAAATTGCTGCATCTGCCCTTGTGGGTGGGTACAATGGGCAGTCATGCACTCTCTATAGCCTCAGACACCTCACTTGTAGAATAAGGAAAATATTTCCCAGCCAACGCCTCTGCAGGTGGCTAAGATGACTGATCAAGATAACATCAGTGAAACTGCTTCCTCCAGCATTGGCGTCATTCTGAATTGCCAATCTATAACTCTATGTCCGGCCTTCCCCATCCCTAAAGGACTGGCAATCACTCACTCATTCAACAAATATTAACTGAGTGAACGTGTGACTTTCCATGTAGATAACATGGAGAGCTGCAAAGTGGCTAATAGGCATCTGAAGGCTGACGCAGTTGAAGTATAACTCTTGTTTCTCCAGGAAACCTGTCCCTCTTCCAGCTTGCCCCATCTAGGAAACAGCATCCACATCCATCCACTTGCTGAAGCTAAACCTCAGGAGTCAGCTTTAACTTCTCCCCTCCTTCTTTCAATCCCTGAGAAAAGCCTTGAACATACACTTGAGCCTCTCTCCCACGTGCAACACCGCATTCCAGTCCAGTGCCACCATCCGGCTCTTCATCCATGGCCCCACCTCCATGTCAGTCTCTCTGCTTCTTTTCAGGGGCTCTATACTCAGCAGGCAGGACAAATCACATCACGTCCCTCCCTTGCTGGGAAATCTGCAGTGGCTTCCTGGTGCACTTTAACTAAAAGCCATGCTGTCAAGGCCCAGCATGACCTGGCCCCTTCCCCTCCTACATGGCTCCCCTTTACTGTATTCCAGCCACTCCAGCCAGCCTACTTACTCATCCCAGCATGCCAAGCTCATTCTCATCCCAGACCTTTGCGCTGATTGCTGCCCCCATCCTGGAATGCTCTTCTGCCAGAACATTGCCTGGCTCCTTCTCATCACCTAAGTTTCGGTTCAAGTATCATATCCTCAGTGAAGCCACCACTCCCTGTCCTGTGTTACTTCTACCCCTTTATCTGTTCTAGTTTCTGTTATGATCTGATATTGCACTTGTTAGGATCTGATGTTATCCTAATTATGTGTTTATCTACATGTCAAGTATCTATCATTTCCCTCAAATATACTGTTTCACAAGAGAGGCACTTTGTCTGGTTATCCCCAGCTGTTGCAGAAAGTCAGAGACCCCAAATGGAGGAACCAGCTGGATCCATGGCAGAAGAACATAAATTGTGAAGATTTCATGGACATTTATTAGGTCCCCAAATTAATAATTTTATAATTTCTCACACCTGTCTTTACTGCAATCTCTGAACACAAATTGTGAAGATTTCATGGACACATATCACTTCCCCAATCAATACCCTTGTGATTTCCTATGCCTGTCTTTACTTTCGTCTCTTAATCCCATCATCTTCGTAAACTGAAGAGGATGTATGTCGCCTCAGAACCCTGAGATGATTGCGTTAACTGCACAAATTGTTTGTAGAGCATGTGTGTTTGAACAATACGAAATCTGGGCACCTTGAAAAAAGAACAGGATAACAGCAATGTTCAGGGAATAAGAGAGATAAGACCTCTGACTGCCAATGAGCCAGACGGAACAGAGCCGTATTTCTCTTCTTTCAAAAGCAAATAGGAGAAATATCGCTGAATTCTTTTTCTCAGCAAGGAACATCCCTGAGAAAGAGAGTGCGCCCCTGAGGGTAGGCCTCTGAAATGGCCCCCTTTGGGGCGGCTGTCTTTTACGGTCGAAGCCAAAAGGATGAAATAAGCCCCGGTCTCCTGTAGTGCTCCCAGGCTTATTAGGATGAGGAAATGCCCGCCTAATAAATTTTGATCAGACAGGTTGTCTGCTCTCAAACCCTGTCTCTTGATAAGATGTTACCAATGATGATGTGTGCCCAAAACTTCATTAGCAATTTTAATTTCACCCCATCCTGTGCTCCTGTGATCTCGCCCTGCCTCCATTTGCTTTGTGATATTTTAATACCTTGTGAAGCTTGTGATCTCTGTGACCCACACCCTGTTCATACACTCCCTCCTATTTTGAAAATCGCTGATGAAAACTGGTTTTATGGCTCAGGGAGTGTCATGGAACCTGCCAACATGTGATGTCTCCCCTGGACACCCAGCTTTAAAATTTCTCTCTTTTGTACTCTTTCCCTTTATTTCTCAGATCAGCTGACGCTTTAGGGAAATAGAAAAGAACCCATGTTGAAGAACGGGGGTGGGGTTCCCCCAATATCCAGCTCCTAAGGCTTGACACATAACTGGCACTTAACAAATATTTCTCAAAGGGATGAATTGATACTATTACTGCACTGCTTTAAAATACATTTTTCTTGTTCTGGAAAGAATTTAAAAGGGTTATAGAACTGAATAAAATGGAATAAGATTTGTAAAATACCAGCCTAGGAAATTAGATTTTTTAAGAAAGAGGGTAGGATACTTAGAAGAACTCTTAGCCTCGCGTTGTCCCTGGGCTCAGCCCCAGAAGCACCTCTTGTCCACCCTCCCGCTACCCCACCTACCCTTTATTCCATCATCTGCTCTAGGCCATGGCTCCAAATACCAGTAACGTGTTTCTGTTCAGCCAGATGTCTACCTGAAACCCAAGCTCACTCATCTCAACTTGGGGTCTAACAGGTCCCTCACTCCTGGGGTGTTCAAATCTACTGTCCCAGATTCCCTTCACGGGAGAGCAGGTAGTTAAAGACACTCTATTCTTCCATTTTCTCAGGGTCATCCTTGGCCCCCTCCTGCCCTTCGTGCCCCACACTGTGTCTGTTAACAAATCCTATTATCCAGAATGTGACCTCTTCCCACCTACTACCACGCTGGCTCAGGACACCATCTTCTCTGAGTCCCTGCAGGGGGTCTCCTGAGTGGTCTCCCTGCTTCTGCTTCTGTCTCCGATATCTGCTCTCAGCTCGTTAGCTAAAGGGACCCTTTGAAGTTATGCCACTCCTCTGTTCCAAACCCTCTAATGGCTTCTCATCTTATGCAGTATAAAGGCCCAAGTACAGCAAAGGCCTCCAAGGCTCGACAGGAGCTTGCTTCCAGTTACTTCTCAGATCCTATCACTGCCTCACCCACTCCACTCCAGCAACACCATCCTCCTTGCTGCTTCTTCAACATGCTGGGCACGCCCCTGCCTCAGGATTCTGAACTCCCTGAGTTCAGAATGCTTTTTTTCCCCGGGGAGCTAGACAGCACACACCTCTCCTTCAGGCTTTGCTCAGATGGCACCTTCTCAGTCAGTGCCTCTCAGACCTCTGCTCTATTTAAAATGTATTTTCAGAGAAGTATGTAGAACAGTGTTTGGTGGGTAGCAGGTACTCACTAACTACTTGTTGCTTAATGAGTGCAGATGAAGAAGAGTGAGGCAAAGGCATGAAGCACACACTTCAAGGTCTTTATATTGCTCAGTGTTGAGCCACAAACTTGCCGCTCCACTTTCTAACAGTCAGCACACACCTGAAAGCAGCTTCAGTTATGCGCATCACTATAAAATCCAATCAAACCATTTGTTCAGGAGAAACATAATAACTCTTCCTGATACCAAGATCAGAGAGAAAGTTCTCCCATTATCCTTTCTGAAGAGGTTGTAATATTGTGAGCAAAGTCCTCAGTTCAGAGCACTAGAAAGCTGCAGCAACAAGGAGCAGAGTACTTCTTATTACATTTTCCAGTGTGGTTGATGTCTTTTACCAGAGTACAACTAATGTAAAAGCAGGGCCAGAACAGTGTGGTGCTGAGATGCAGCTTTCTTTTGAATGGATCCAGGAACAGACCTAGAGTAGCAGGAACAGATCTATATTCCCAGAAAGAAACCTGGAGTACCCAGGATCAGGCATGCTTTATGGCTCTTGCCAGTGCCTCTCAATGAAGCTTGCATTTGCTGAGAAATTGACAGGTGGTTTATGAGAATGGGTCATTCTTGGAGTGTCATGGAGATTATACCAACATAGCTTTAGAAGCACTACCATGGTCCATGTACATGCATTCCCTGGAGTAATGCAGTGCACAACCGTACAACTGAGTGAGGCATCCCCATTTATGAGGCTGGATAAGTGTAGAGACCTAGGCTTTAACCAGTAGCCAAAGCCGAAGGTGGCTTGCCACATATGTATAAAACATGCAGTGCCAAAAAAGGATACATAATATCTCACGTACTGCAGAAATGGGCTAAAGGAACAGTAGTGGTCAGGGCCAAGATGCTTCATAGAGAGAACTTGGAGTTGGGCTATCAGAGAATGGCTGCAAGAATACTAGGGTGAAATGCTCAAAATAGTTGAAACAAAATATACCCCCCCATGCCAACTATAAAATATCTCAGCAGAGCTCCCACTGACCCCACTCACTTAAGCTGTGTGACTTTTCTTCAGTGCACAGTTGTGAAATAAACATCAAGGTAGGGCCGGACACTGTGGCTCACGCCAGTAATTCCAAGACTTTGGGAGGCTGAGGCAAGCAGATCACGAGGTCAGGAGTTCAAGAACAGCCTGACAAACACGGTGAAACCCCCGTCTCTACTAAAAACACAAAAATTAGCCAGGTGTCGTGGCATGCATCTGTAATCCCAGCTACTCAGGAGGCCGAGGCAGGAGAATTGCTTGAACCCAAGAGGCAGAGGTTGCAGTGAGCCAAGATTGAGCCACTGCACTCCAGCCTGGGTGACAGAGCAAGACTCTGTCTAAAAAAAGAAAAGAAAAGAAAAGAAAAAGCCAGGCACAGTGGCTCACATCTGTAATCCCAGTACTTTGGGAGGCCAAGGCAGGTGGATCACAAGATCAGGAGATCGAGACCATCCTAGCTAACACGGTGAAACCCCGTCTCTACTAAAAATACAACAAAAAAAAATTAGCCAGGCGTGGTGGAGGGCGCCTGTAGTCCCAGCTACTCAGGAGGCTAAGGCAGGAGAATGGTGTGAACCTGGGAGGCAGAGATTGCAGTGAGCCGAGATCGCGCCACTGTACTCCAGCCTGGGGGACAGAGGGAGACTCCATCTCAAACAACAACAACAACAACAACAACAACAAAAACATCGAGATAGATGGCTGAATTACATTGCTATTTGGGATTGCTAGCCGTAACCTATTAAATCAGGAGCAGTTACCAGACTGATGACTGCACTATGGTTTCCCACTAAGAAATTTGATTCTATAAAATTTACAGGAATACAAATACAAATATTCACTCCACTGGGGTTCACACTCAGTTCTTCTGTCCAAGGGCTCCTAATTTGCACATGACAGGAAGATCCATATTTCCCTGTGTCCATGTGTAAGAAGTACATTTCTTGAATTTTTGTGGTAAGTCAAGGACTTTCATGAGAGTTAATTTTCACATGCATACATCCCCTAAAGATATATTTTGTCTTTCCTTTATTGGAAGATATGAAGAAATTACATGATAATTAAGCTGAAAAATATGCAATGTGGCGATGACTAAGCAAACACCTCAGCTTTCATGATCGTCATTATCACAGCTGACTGGAGTCCCCAGGAATGCATTCATTCAGAGTCAAACCCGCCTTGAGAGCCAACCATGTGCCAAGCCCCGTGCCAGACATTTTTCTGAGGATGGGTTGGGAGTGGGAAGTGGAGATAAAGATCAAGAAGACATGACCCTTGACCTTAAGGAGATCCCAATCTAGTGGAGGAATCATAACTTTCTCATCTGAAAATTCATCTAGCACTGCAAGGCAGTTCATGGTGAGTATGCGTTTCAGAATGCACCTTGTATGATCTCTGTGGATGAGAGGGGTCTGGGGCCTCCAAGGGAGATGGGCCTTGAGCTGGTCTTGAAGAAGATTAGAATATGGAAAACTGGGTCTCATAGAGGGGAGTCGATCACCAACCTCCTTCCTCTGATTGCTAATCAGAGAGAAATTAAATTTGTAGGGCTTGGTGGTACAGACCTGTAATCCCAGCACTCTGGATAGCTGAGACAAGAACCTTCCTTCCTTTCCTTCCTTCTCTGGCTGTTTCTCTCTCTCTGTCTTCTTTCAAGACAGGGTTTCTTCTGTTGCCCAGGCTAGAATGCAATGGTGCAATGATGGCTAACTGCAGCCTTGACTTCCAGGACTCCAACAACCCTCCCACTTTAACCTCCCAAGAAGCTGGGACTACAGGCATGCACCACCACACCTGAATAACTTACATTTTTTTTTTTTTTTTTGTAGAGACAAGGTCTCATTATGTTGCCTAACTGATACACCTCTGGAGCAGCTCCTGGGGTTCCCTACTCCTAACACATACAGCCCAACATGACTTAGCCAGCAAGAAGGAAGGATAGGAGCCAATGACAAGAGCATGCTTATGATGAGCCAGGCATTCTTCTAATCACATTACCCACAACTCTAACCTCCTCCTGACTCTGCCAGGCAGGAGCAATTGCAATCACTCACTTCTAGTAATCAAGGAGCAGAGGTGCAAAGATTTTCTAAGGTCACACACAGCAAATTATTGGGCAGCAAAGACCAACCACCCTGATAGGTCTGATGCTTTCTACTACTCACACACAACCAAGTGTGGACAAGGAGGGATTTGGAGAACTGGATCAGGTGTCCTCATGGGTCTCTCTTCGCTCCAGGAGGGTAAGAGAAAGAATCTCCAGTGTTCTATTGAATCCAAGCAGGAGCAGGTTATTTAGGGAAGCGTGGGGCGGCAGTCCTTTAGAACTGGAAAGAAACTCGAAAAATGTCCAGGTCAACCTTGTTTTACAGAAGAGGGAACTGAGGCCTAGAGAGGTAAAGTGATTTGTTCAAAGTTAAGCGATGCCTACCTAGTTTATGGCTCTTCTCCCCACAGTGTACTGCAAACCTTACATCCATGACCTTCATGGACACCAGGCAAATTAGGGTATGCCCTTTCTTGCAGGTCTTCTTTGTGTCTGTCTGGGTTCAAGAAGCAGGAAATGATGGAAAGTGCTGCGTTGACAAGGGACTTGTCCATTCTGGGTCCTTTGCTGTCTTCCAGGTCACAACCTCCCCACCTCATGTTCTCCCCTTTCACTCCCGCTCTGCTTTCAGGAAAGGGTTGGACAGGTGACAGCTTGGTAGGAATTTAAATCATATCATTGGGCACTGTGTTCATTTAGGCTGCCTCTCCAATCATCAATGAAAAACTTCATCCTCATCAAAGAGACTTCAGGCCCAGCCACAGATTGTTTTTTTGGAGGGGTGGGGTGGGGAGAGGGCGGGTGGTGACAGCGAGGCTAGGAGGGAGGGGGTCATGGGTGAGATCTGATATGCTTAATAGAGCAGCAGTCACTCCAAGCAGCTTTATACCCTGAGGATCCTATCCAAGTTGTCTTCATGTCGGAGCTCAACACTGCCTTACAGAAGATGTTTTGGTGATGAAATAAGAGCTTTCGTATCTGTTTAGGCAGCTCGCGTATTCCCGCAAGCCTCCTGACTTGAGCAGGCTGAGTCAGGGACAGGCCTATTTGTTAGATAAACTCAGAGAGCTACAGGTTTCTCAAGACTTTGTAAACCCGTCCCGTGTGGGAGTATTTCGCTTTCCTTAAATGGATTATTAGAAAAGCTTGGATGCAAATCAAGAATTCAATTTCTAACCAAGCAAATTTCCACCCACACAGAAAACTCATTTTAGTGTAGGCAACTTCTTGTAAATAAAAGATTTTCTTCAACTCCGAGACTGACTTCTCATTAAAATGTGGTGGGATTCTACAGGGGTCCTTTAAGGGTCCCTGTCTGGGTGCTGAAGTCCAACATGTCACAGTTTAAAAGCGCCATAGACACACCAAACGAACCTATGTACTCTCATTTGCTGCTCACACCTTCCCTGGGATGAAGGCTGCTGAGCGAGCTCTACGCTTGGCAAGGAAATGTGGAGCAGGTTGTACCCGAGAACGTCTGTAAGTCCCACCTCTGGTCAGACAGGTGTGGCATCAAATCCTGGCCCTGACACAAAAGCTGTATGACTTTGGACAACATACTTAATCTCCCTGAGCCTGGGACTCTTCTAGGTCTTGAAAACAGGGGCACTGACACCCACCTCCCAGTGCTGCTATGAAAACCACACAAGATACCTGTGTAAAGCCCCTGGATACAGTAATCACTCTGTTTCTTGCTAGCAATTATTATGTAAGGAACTTGTTTTTTTCTTTTCACATGAGGTTTTTTCCTGATCATGTGGAAAACTATGATGGTAGATGTTTTGGAAAACACAGAAAGCCATAAAAAAGAAAATAAAAATTGTCTGTGTTCCCAATACTCAAAAAGAATCACTATTAATATTTTGATATACTTTAATTTCGTAACATTCACACACACATGCACACATACTTCTATATAGTCACACACACATAATTTTGTGGTTGAGAATGTATACTGTGTTTTCTTTTTTCCCTAACATTATATTTTGAGCATTTTCTTATATCATTAAAAATTCTTAAAAACATCATGTTCAACAGTTTCAAAATAATAATAGGTTTTTTCTGTCTTAATTTCATTGTATACAATTCTTTGTGTTTCATATTTTTCTTTTTATTCCTAATTTTGCAGATGAATTGACTGATCAAAGCACTTGAACTTTTTAAAAAAGAGTATCTAATAAATTTACTCAAAGAAAGCTTAAATTATACAGAACTGAAAATATTAGAAATCTGTAGCTAATTAAATGTGTATAAATTAGCCAACTCCGTAGACATTTCTAGTTAAGCATTCATAAAAATACATATTAATTCTTTCCTTTTATGTAGAGATAACATATGCCTACATGACATGATGACCCTGGTCAAAAAAAAAAAAAAATCAGATGCTAAAAATATTCTCAAGTTGTAAAAATGTAGTGAAAAACATTTCAGTGACAATATTCTTCATGAATATAAACCTCTGATTTAATTCCTCTGATTTACCTTTGAACATGCAGAAGCATGGATGGTTTTAAATTTTTTTTTTTTTAATGTGGTGGTCAGGATTATCATCAAACAAATGTTTTACAGATATTGGTATCATAACACATCGGCTTATTAACATTGAAGGCTTTTTGCATTCACAATATCTCATTGTGAGAAAAACGATTTTAATATTGGTTATTTGCCATAATTTTTTAAACTGTCAAAGCCTTTTCAACATAAGAGAATAGCTGCACACATTTGTTTTCTTACAAAACATAATCTTTAAAAAATTAACTAAGATTGGTCTTTATGGTTTCTAGTAACAAGTCCTTGTCTTATTTTTTCATATAGTTTAAATTATATGCTTATGTAATATGCAGGACTACATTAAGACCCAGTAGTTCCTAAACAATGTTACCAAATAAGCACATAAATCCCAAATGCACCAAAGTTCAAGTATCTTCATAGTATACTTCCACCTAATTGAAGTTGAAGCTGCTCCTTTTGGGTATTTTTCTACTTCAGTATGAAGTATATTGTTAGAATTTCATTAGTGGGTTCATTATATGGCTTTTTAAAGACAAAAGTGGTTTTGATTTCCCCCATAGTTCACAATTCTGATGAGACATTTTCTTGGAAGTCATATAGTCAGGGGATGCTTTGAATAACCAAACACTCTTTAGTAGCTGTAATCTCTCAATGCCACTGTTACAAATAAGTGTTTGTATCCCTGGCTCTAATAGCAGTATTTCCCAGATGGTTTACCTGTTCCCACAATACACTTCATTGTTTTAAAATCTGAATATTTCCGTTATTAGAATTTGTTTCATTGTAATCCTGACCACCATATTTTAATGATTGATTGAATCCAGTTTAAACCAATTATTACATAGTCTTCAAATTTGCTTTTAAGTAGTGACTTTGCCAGTGGCACCAAATCTATACAGCAGCCATGTAAGGTATATTGCTTTTCTTCCCGTAAAGTATTGGTGAGCACAAGAAGGCAATCCACCAAACTCCAAGATCTTCTACCCTCACCAAATAAGGTACAAATTCACTTACACATCTTTTTCTGCAAAAAGTTAAAGCTACTTTAAATCTCAAATTCATGTTCAACAGAACTTGTGCAACTGTTTTATGGTCCTTGGAAACCTTAGGGAAAGCCCGCCATATTTTGATAATAGGCTGTCTGTGAAAAATCAGAATCACTGGAGTTAACCAGATATATTTAACTATCATGGCGTAATTTTTCCAGCAGGTGGCCTGCACAAGTCAGTTCATTTTCTTTACTTGCCATGCCCACAGCCCCCACTTGAAGAGGAATGTTCCTTTCCATAGGAAAGATTTGAGATTTGGAAAAAAAAGATGAACTTTCTTTCTGCAATAGATGCCCTTACATAGTCTATGTGGGCATTTCCTAGCTTGTCCAATTATTCTAGTTATGTAAGCAGCCAACTGTCTTGGAAATTTGTTAAGCTCCTTCGTGTTCTTATTAGTCAAAGTAGAGATCCTTTTTCTAAGACCATCAATGAAATGATTCTCAATAATATTAGAAAATTCCCATTTTTGACATTGCGGTTTCAGATGCTGTAGTCTCTAAACATCAGTGCCTCAGGTTACTGCAGCTGTTCAGCACAGTCCTGGCATCCACCGGGCAGCCCTCTCAGGCCCATGCAAGACCTGCTAGGAGAGCTCCCCTTGGGCAACAGGGGGCACTTTCCTGACTCCGCCCAATACTGGTTCTCCCCTTTTCTGGTGGGTCGGTGGGTCGTGAAGGACCTGGTCGGGGGAAGAGCTACAGTCCATGAGCTATTAAGGCCGTAGTGGAAATTCGCTGTCCAGAAAATGTGTACCAACTTAACTTCCATCAGCAGGGGAGAAAAGTAAAGCTTTGGGAACCTTTGCAACTTTCCCATGCCTGTTCTTATTTGCTCCTATGGCAATTAACAATGAAACCAAACCAAACCAAACCAAACCAAACCAAACAAAACAAAAAAAACAAGGAGGTCTGTGAAAGATGTCAGAGAACCAGAAAGGGGAGATTGGGAAATTGGTCCTCGTTCCCCAGGCTCTGGAAAGCAATAGCAGGAAATTGAATAGATGATAAAAAGTTTACAAAGTCCTGAGGGATAGAAGCAAGAGGGATGTGGGGACGGCAAGGAGGTGCCTCTCGGTGTGTATTTTCACCCCAGATGACACAGAATATCCTTGGGGCAAGGTGGCAGCTCTGTTCCTTTGCACTGAGTTCTAAGTGCAGTGCTGGGCACACTACGGAGCCCAGGAAGTACCGTGTAATGATGGGCTCCCATGAGCCTGGAGGAGGACATGGAAAGTGGGTTTTTTAAATGGTCATCTGCAAGAAAAATCCAGAGTGGAATTCTTGTGTCTGGTCAGCTCTATGGATAATTAGGAGCTGGTGTTGGGTGGAAGAGACATAGGTGCCTTTAGACCAGCTCTCTACCTCTGGCTCACTCTTTTGGTTTGGTTTCATTTGGTTGGTTTAATTTTTATTTTATTTATTTTTTAATTAACAAATAACAACTGTACCTATTCACAGAGTATGTAGTGATACATATAATAAATGGTGACAGATCAGGGTAATCAGCATGTCCACATCTCAAACATTTATCATTTCTTTGTGTTGGGAACAATCAATATCCTCCTTCTAGCTATTTGAAGCTATATAATGTGTACTGTTAGCTAAGTCATCCTACAGTGGTATTGAACACCAAAACTTATTCCTCCTAGCTAGCTATAATTTTGTACATTTTAACAAATGTCTCCCCATCCCTCCTGTCCCTCTACCCTTTCCAGCCACTAGTATACGTTGTTCTACTTTTTACTTCTTTGAGATCAACTCTATTTATTAAACTTCCACATATGAGTAAGAACATGTGGTGTTTGACTTTCTGGTCCTGGCTTACTTCACTTAATGTAATGTTCTGTAGCTCCATCCATGTTGCTGGGAATGACAGGATTTCATTCTTTTTTATGGCTGAATAGTATTCCATAGGGCTTGTTCTTAACAGACTATAGGAAGGAGGGGATCATCCAGGCTTTTTGGTCTTATATAACCTAATCCAGCTGGGCACAGTGGCTCATGCCTGTAATCCCAGCACTCTGGGGGGCCGAGGCGGGCAGATCACAAGGTCAGGAGAGTGAGACCATCCTGGCTAAGACGGTGAAACCCTGTCTCTACTAAAAATATAAAAAATTAGCCAGGCATGGTGGCGGGCACCTGTAGTCCCAGCTACTCAGGAGGCTGAGGCAGTAGAATGGCGTGAACCCAGGAGGTGCATAGCTTGCAGTGAGCTGAGATAGCGCCACTGCACTCCAACCTGGGTGACAGAGCAAGACTTCCCCTCAAAAAAAAAAAAAAAAAAAAAAAAAAAAAAATTAGCTGGGTGTGGTGGCATGCGCCTGTAATCCCAGCTATTCAGAAGGCTAAGGTAGGAGAATTGCTTCAACCCGGGAGGTGGAGGTTGCAGTGAGCTGAGATTGCACCACTGCACTCTGGACTGGGCAACAGAGCAAGACTCTGTCTCAAAAAAAACAAAAACCAAACAAACCTAACCCACTTTCCATGAATCCATCGACCAGCTTTCACCAAGCACCCCTTTAATACTCTGCACTTTTGCACTTGGGCTGAGCCCTGCAGGATCGCACATGAAGTGGAAGCCGCAGTACCTGCCTATGAGGAGCCTGTGGTCTCGGTGAGGAGGCCAGACCAGCACCCATGAAAGAATCACAAACCACAAAAAACCATAGAAAAGCAAGCATCAGACTGTGCGAACTGGTGCAGTGGGAGTCCCAAGGACAGGAGGTGGACAGGACAGGGGCTTCAGCGCAGAGGTGAGGCTTGAGCTTTGGAGATCCTAGGGGTGGCCTTGAGATCTACATGCTCCTTTGAGTGTAAAGGACTGATCCTTCTGAGAGAAGGAAAGGCATCACCCCTCACTTTCTGGGTCCCTTGCTCCTTGCAGGACCCCCTGCACAACACCGCAGTACTCAAGGGCTATCAGTGAAAGGAAAGGGAGGAAAGGAATGAATGGCCTGTGGCAGGATAAAAACAACTCCAGCTCTTCCTACCAGGCCAACTTTTGTGGCTGGCTCCCAGGCTGCCTTGCCTCTGGGGTTCAAGCGAGGCTTGTCTTCTGAGAGTCAGTAGGATTAGACAAAATCCCCAGCTCTGTTCCAAGGGTCTGTCAATATCCTCATAATTGGGTATGTTAAGTGCTGGCATGTTTACCCTGTTTAATCATGGTTCCACCCCTCTGAGGAAAAAGCTGATAACAGCCACTTGAGGAGAGAGAAATAACAGTGACCTTCTGCAGAACCAGCGATAACTTATTCCTTATAAGGAGTGGATAAACAAAATGCCCTGCACTCATCACTCAGGAATGTGCACCTCTTTGTGTGTCCTTCCTAACAGTACCTAGTAACTGCGCTCAACACCTCAGTGCAGCATTTCCTGTCATCGCTAGGACAGCAGAGTGGAGGTGACCTCCCTTCCCACTCATTGGAGAGAACAGTCCTGACCATCAAGTTTCTGAATCAGAGCTGCAATTGCATTGAATAGGAATAAAAGGCTATTGAAAGGAAGATTTCTGTTATCTGAGAAATCTCACTTTCTAGCAGCTAGAACACCTGTTCACAATGGGATTTTATTTAACCCCCATTGAAAGAAGAGTCAAAAGTTACAGGAATCAAAGCCAAAGTCCCTCCAGAAGCTAACACAGTAATAAAACCATCAGTAATTTTAATGATTGTTTACATACAATGCCTCCTCTAGGTCAGGCACTTTATTTATGATCTGTTAATTCCCGTGTTAACCTAGTAATTGTACCCAACTTTATAAGAGTGAATATTAAAGCTCAAGGAGAGATCATGTCACTTGCCAGAGTTCACACAGCTACCAAGTGGAAAAACAGAGATTTGAACCTGTTTTCCCGACTCCAAAGCCAGGAAAGTTCTTTCAACTGGAGCCAGAAATACCCTAATGCCTACGGTGACCAGGGTCCCTTCTGGGTCATGTGGTGTGGAGAATGAGTTTGACCACTCCGACTTGTCTTGTACCTCAAGAGGATTTCCCAGACCTTCAAGGAATAAAAGAATATTGTGTTTCCTCCTAAACTGGTTTTTATCCCAATCTTGTGTTGCTCAGAAACACATGGAGCCAGAAAGCCAAATTCCAGAGTCCTCTCTGCGCTCATCCCAGGAGGGGCCCAGGCAGCAGGGTTATCTGAGGCCTATTCATGAGATGCTCCAGGCTGTGCCTCCCTCTCCCCGGTTGGCCTGGCAGCCTGTTCACTGGCTGCTCTCATAAGCCACCTAGGCTGCGTCCCTCCAGTTCCCATTGCTAGTCAGATGAGCCAGATCCCACCCCTGTATTCAGTGTGGTTGCCAGACATTCTACCCCACCATGATCCCCATTCTTCATTCAACCAATATTATGTACCCATTATACATGCAAGGCACAGTCACAAGCTCTTGGGGGACAAGACAGAGATGAACCATGCCCTCTGGGAGTGGTCATTCAGGAATATGGAGTGAATACTCAACCAGTTACTCAACTAATTGCTTAAATACAATTGTATAAATCCTTCAGAAGTTGCCAAGTTGCTAAGGGAGTGCGCAACTGGGGTGGGGATGGGGGGCTTGACTAGGACTGAGGAATGAGGAAAAGCCTTTCCTAGGAAGAAGAGGGCTGAAGCACACAGAAAGAGGGGTCAGTGGTAAAAAATGAGGCCAGAGAGGTCAGCAAGGTTCCATATTGAGGGCCTTTATAGGGCTGGACTTTATCTTAGGAACAAGGAGACTCCATTGAAGGGTTCAGGTTGTGAATGATACATGTGTATGGATCAGGGAAGAAAAGAATGATATGTATGCCAAAAAATTCTGAATTGTGCTGAGAATTAACAACTGTCTTTTTAGCCTTTGGTCTCCCTAAAATAGTAAGCTTCCAGTAACTCACAGGTTGACAATTAAAGGGATTGTAATAAATGTCCTTTTAAAAAAATAAGTTTTTATAGACAAGGTCTTGCCTGTTGCCCAGGCTAGAGTGCAGTGGCACAATCAAAGCTCTCTGCAGCCTCAAACTCCTGGGCTTAAGCAGTCCTCTTGCCTCAGCCTCCTGAGTGGCCTGGAGTAGAGGTGTGAACCATCACACCCAGCTAATTTTATTTTTTGTAGAGACTTGTTCTGCCTGTGTTGCCCAGGCTGGTCTCAAACTGCTAACCTCAAGCAATCCTCCTGTCTTAGCCTCCCAAAGTGCTGGGATTACAGGTGTGAGCCACCATGCCCAGCCCAGTAAGTGTTCATGATAATATGGATTTGTTCTTGACAATGAGGACTCAAGCCCAGGCAAACTTCTCCAAGTCACAGTATTCACCCACCCCTGCATCAGTCTGAATCTGGAATCCTCTTCTGGCACAGCCACGTTTCAGTGAGTAGGCCCACCCTGGCCCATTCAGAGGGGTGGATTTGAAAAAGCACTTGGGGCCAGTCTGGAGGAAGGAGACAAGGCAAAGAGTAGGATGGTGCCGGAACCTCAAGGACTGATTCCTTTTATCAGCATTGTCCACATGGGTTGCTCTTCTGGGCCCTGGGAAAGCATTAGAGACCCCCAGACATGATTCTCAGACTCTGCCCTGACATGTCACCCCAGAAGATTGAGGTATTTGGTCCTTGAGCCCTTTACTTTGAACACGAGAAGTGTTTGCACCCAGGGACCTACCCAAGTCTTTTTTTTTTTTTTTTTTGGAGGTGGAGTCTTGCTCTGTCACCCAGGCTGGAGTGCAATGGCACAATCTCAGCTCACTGCAAACTCCGCCTCCCCGTTCAAGTGATCGTCTTGCTTCAGCCTCCCAAGTAGCTGGGATTACAGACAACTACTACCAGGCCCAGCTAATTTTTGTATTTTTAGTAGAGATGGGGTTTCACCAGGTTGACCATGCTGGTCTTGAACTCCTGACCTCAGGTGATCCACCCCCTTTGGCCTTCAAAGTGCTGGGATTACAGGCGTGAACCACCATGCCCAACCTCAAGTCTTTTCTGATCCTAATATTCTGGGACCTAATCACTTCAAAGGAGACATGCCATTTCTGGGTGAGGCTCCAGAAGGAATGTTTTATGGTGGACAACTCTGAGGGCTGGCATGGAGCCTGGAGAGGGAATGGAAAGGAAGAAGGGAGCTGATGGGAGGTCTACAAGGACTTTTGTTGAATGGTGGGGAGGGGGCAAGGCAGAAAGCAACTTATGGCATGATTCTACCCAGAGATAGCCCAGCCTTTGAAAACTTGCCCTGCCCAGAGTGAAAAAGATTTAAACAACACACACACACACACACGCACCCCCATCACACATATATTCCATGTATTTCTTAATTAAGGGAATGCTAACATTTCTTTAAAGTACAATTCTTAAAATGATATTTGGAGACTGTACTCTTTAACTTGAGAGAATATACCTCCAACATCTTAATAAAATTGTGATTAAAAAAACTTTCTCTAATTGTGACTAAATCTGATGTCATTTATTAAAATGTATGCCAATTTGCAACATTAATAACCTTGTTGCTATGCCTATTCTGCCAAAACCCTTTTCCTAGTATTTCTTAAGTCACCACACAGCTGAAAAAGTTTCCACTGGGCTGCTCCCCTCCAAAGAGTTCCTGGGGTGGCCTTGGGATCCACATGGTGGGATCGGCCCACAGGTGGGGGAGGGGGAGGTGCTTTTCACCTGTGTTGCATCAGCAGTGTGAGCTGCTGCTATCATGTGTTGAAAAGAATGTGAGACAAAAAGAGATAATGTTTGAAATGGAAAAAAAGTGGTATTACTAAGCCAAGTGATCAAATAATGCCAATTTTGCTTGCCAGCTATCATGAACTGATAACAAATTAGCAAAAGGCCAAACTTGCACGCACGAAGTTGTCCTGAGCAGTGGCCAGATCCAGACATAATACATGTCTCTAGATATCATTCATGGCTTACAAGCTTTGCAGTCTTTGCCCTGTGATGAGGCTATCCTCCCAGCGGGGTAAGAGGAAATGATTCCTTGCACTCTAGCTGGATGTAGTGGCTTATACTCTGGCCAGGAGGTCAGAAAACTGTCACAGAACCAACTCTGCTCATTATTCACTGTGTGCTTTGGCCAAGTCTCCTAACTCATTGGAGTCTGTATTTCTTTATCTCTGAAATGACAGCAACACTCAACACACGTTGACTGAGGACAGACTGTATGCTAGTCTGAACTATGTGTGAGTGAACACATAGTCATCACTTCCATGAAAGTGGAATAGTGGATATAAGACTAAGTACCACATATGAGTGACTCCAAATATTACAGCATCCTCATTTACTAAATGAACTCTTAAGAAAAGATTTTCACTTTTATATTTGTTGATATTAAAACATATCAGGATGCTAATGAAATGACAACTGTCTGTGCATAATAATGTGTTATTTTAATTACTTATAGGTAAAATCACATGCTATTCATTAATTTGTATATCTTGATTAAAATGTTGAGTTTAAATTATGTATTTAAAAATCATGGCTAGGCGCAGTGGCTCACGCCTGTAATCCCAGGACTTTGGGAGGCCAAAGCAGGTGGGTCACCTGAGGTCAGCAGGTTGAGACCAGCCTGGCCAACATGGTGAAACCCCATCTCTACTAAAAATATTTTTTTAAAAATTAGCCAGACGTGGTGGTGGGCACCTGTAATCCCAGTTACTCGGGAGGCTGAGGCAGAAGAATGCTTGAACCCAGGAGACGGAGGTTGCAGTGAGCTGACACGGTGCCACTGCACTCCAGTCTGGGTGACAGAGTGAGACTCCGTCACACATAAAAAAAATCACATCATGTTTATAATGCAGAAATACTGCCTTTACCCACACACAATGCAATACTTTTAATCAAATTCTTCCAGTGCACTTTTGACATCAGTGTTTTGACATTCCCTAGGGCCAGTCTTCAAGTCCATTTTTCAGAGCACAATATCTTCATATTCATCCGGATTGCGTGAGATTCAGCACTTTTTGAATCTAAATATGACGTTGTCACTGAAAATTGTACCTCATGCCATGATAGTTCTTTCCCTATTTGTGATCTCATAAGATAACTGTCAGGTCTCTGAGCCCAAGCTAAGCCAGCATATCCCCTGTGACAGGCACATATACATCCAGATGGCCTGAAGCATCTGAAGATCCACAAAAGAAGTGAAAATAGCCTTAACTGATGACATTCTACCATTGTGATTTATTTCTGCCCCACCCTAACTGATCAATGTACTTTGTAATCTCCCCCACCCTTAAGAAGGTTCTTTATACTCTCCCCCACCCTTAAGAAGGTTATTTGTAATTCTCTCCACCCTTGAGAATGTACTTTGTAAGATCCACCCCCTGCTCCCAAAACATTGCTCTTAACTCCACCGCCTATCCCAAAACCTCTAAGTACTAATGATAATCCCACCACCCTTGCTGACTCTCTTTTCGAACTCAGCCCACCTGCACCCAGGTGAAATAAACAGCCATGTTGCTCACACAAAGCCTGTTTGGTGGTCTCTTCACCGGGATGCATAAGACATTTGGTGCCGAAGACCTGGGTCGGCGGGACTCCTTCGGGACACCAGTCCCCTGTCCTCACCCTCACTCCATGAAGAGATCCACCTACAACCTCAGGTCCTCAGACCAACCAGCTCAAGGAACATCTCACAGATTTTAAATCGGATAAACAGCCTGTTTTTACTCTCTTCTCCAACCTCTCTCAATATCCCTCAACCTCTTTCTCCTTTCAATCTTGGCACCACCCTTCAATCTCTCCTTTCTCTTAATTTCAATTCTTTTCATTTTCTGGTAGAGACAAAGGAGACACATTTTATCCGTGGACCCAAAACTCCGGCGCTGGTCACGGACTCGCGAAGGCAGTGTTCCCTCAGTGTTTAATCATTGCAGGGGCGCCTCTCTGATTATTCACTCACTTTCCATTGGTGTCTGATCTCTGACAGGATGCCTGTCTTGGTCATTCACCTACACTCCCTTGGTGGCAAGTCAATTCCCTTGGTGGCTGCTCACCCACGTTGCAGCCCAGGGCTGCTCCCCACCCTGCTTCACCGTGTCTCTACCCTTCTCTTTAAACTTGCCTCCTTCACTATGGGCAACCTTCCACCCTCCATTTCTCCTTCTTCTCCCTTAGCCTGTGTTCTCAAGAACTTAAAACCTCTTCAACTCTCGCCTGACCTAAAGTCTTATTTTCTTCTGCAACACGGCTTGGCCCCAATACAAACCCGACAATTGTTCTAAATGGCCAGAAAATGGCACTTTTGATTTCTCCATCCTACGAGACCTAGATAATTTTTGTCGAAAAATGGGCAAATGGTCTGAGGTGCCTTACATCCAGGCATTTTTCACACTTCGTTCCTTCCCTAGTCTCTGTTCCCAATGCAACTTGTCCCAAATCTTGCTTCTTTCCCTCCCTCCTGTCCCTTCTGTTCCAACCCCAAGCGTCCCTGAGTCTTTTGAAACTTCCTTTTCTAAGGACCTATCTGACCTCTCCCCTCCTCCCCAAGCTGCTCCTCACCAGGCACAGCTAGGTCCCACTTTTTCCTCAGTCTCTGCTCCCCAACCCTATAATCCTTTTATTACCTCCCCTCCTCATACCCGGTCTGGTTTATAGTTTCGTTCTGCAACTAGCTCTCACCTACTTGCCCAACAATTTCCTCTTAGAGAGGTGGCTGGAGCTGAAGGCATAGTCAGGGTACATGTGCCTTTTTCTTTATCAGACCTTTCCCAAATCAGCCAGCGTTTAGGCTCTTTCTCATCAGACCCCACTAAATATATACAGGAATTCCAATATCTAACTCTGTCCTACAATTTAACCTGGAGTGACTTAAATGTCATCCTAACTTCTACCCTCTCCCCAGATGAACGGGAAAGTTTTTTCTCTAGCCCAATCTCACGCTGATAACCGCCAGCTTCATGAGCCAGACCTCCAGGAAGGCATTAATTAGAGCGATTCCCCGAAAAGATCCCCAATGGAACTATCAGGCCAATTCCCCAGGTATAGCTAGGTGAGATTACATGGTTTCCTGCCTAGTTGAAGGGCTTAAAAAGGCAGCTTACAAAGCTGTTAATTATGACAAACTTAAAGAAACTACCCCAGGTAAAGATGAAAACCCAGTCCAGTTCATGGCCTGCTTACCAGCAACCTTTAGATGCTTTACCGCCCTAGACCCAGAGGGGTCAGAAGGCTGCCTTATTCTTAATATGCATTTTATCACCCAGTCAGCTCCTGACATTAGAAAAAAGCTCCAAAAATTGGAATCTGGCCCTCAAACCCCACAACACGAATTACTCAACCTCGCCTTCAAGGTGTACAATAATAGAGAGGAGGTAGCCAGACAGCAATGCATTTCTGAGTTACAGCTACTTGTCTCCGCTGTAAGACAACCCACAACCATGTCTCCAGCATACAAAAACTTCAGAACATCCAAGCCACAGCTCCCAGGGGCTCCTTCAAAACATCCTCATGGGCCTTGCTTCAGATGCCAAAAGCCTGGCCACTGGGCCAAGGAATGCCCGCAGCCCAGGATTCCTCCTAAGCCGTGCCTGGCCTGTGCGGGCCCCCACTGGAGGTCGGACTGTCCGACTCACATTGCCCCCACTCCTAACTCCCCTGGAGCCCAAACCTAATGTTCCTTGGCCAACTGCTTCCCAGATCTCCTTGGCTTAGCAGTTGAAGACTGACACTGCCTGATTGCCTCAGAAGCCCCCTGGACCATCATGGACACTGAACTTCTGATAACTCTTACAGTGGAGGGTAAATCTGTCCCCTGTTTAATCGATGTGGGGGCTACCCACTCCACATTACCTTCTTTTCAAGGGCCTGTTTCCCTTGCCCCCATAACTATTGTGGGTATTGATGTCCAAGCTTCAAAACCCCTTAAAACTCCCCTACTCCTGTGCCAATTTGGACAGCATTCTTTTATGCACTCTTTTTTAGTTATCCCCACCTGCCCAGTTCCCTTATTAGACTGAGACATTTTAACCAAATTATCTGCTTCCCTGACTATTCCCAGACTATAACCACAACTCATTGCTGCCCTTCTTCCCAACTCAAAGCCTCCTTTGCATCTTCCTTTCACATCCCCCAACCTTTCTTTTTTTTTTTTTTTTAGTACTTTAAGTTCTAGGGTATATGTGCACAATGTGCAGGTTTGTTAAATATGTATACATGTGCCATGTTGGTGTGCTGCACACATTATTAACTAGTCATTTACATTAGGTATATCTCCTAATGCTATATCCCTTCCCCTTCCCCCCACCCCACAATAGGCCCCCAGTGTGTGATGTTCCCTTTCCTGTGTCCAAGTGTTCTCATTGTTCAATTCCCACCTATGAGTGAGAACATGAGGTGTTTGGTTTTCTGTCCTGGTGATTGTTTGCTGAGAATGATGGTTTCCAGCTTCATCCATGTCCCTACAAAGGACATGAACTCATCCTTTTTTATGGCTGCATAGTATTCCATGGTGTA